>NC_133324.1:330273186-330495495 GCF_042186555.1 Aquarana catesbeiana | reverse complement strand
AGTTTGCGTTTAGTAAATAAACCCCATTGTCTCATTTTGTTTAACAATAAGCAAAAGAAAAAGATTTAACTTGAAGTATCAAATGCACATCAATAGAAGCTGATCACCCCCTACCAATCTGAAAACGCCCATATGCAAATAAATACCAACAGACAATTGACCATGACAGTACATGTAAAACCATCAAACATATATAAATCTAACCATATAAAGAAATTTGAACAAAAAAGAAGAAAAAGTACTCTTTATTTGTACTTTGTTTGATGGAGATCATTTATATATCCATATACCATTTTGGTGTAATGATCTGGAGGGTGGGAGTTCACATGTATGGTATACACAGTCCCATACGTGACATGGCTTTGTCATATTTACAATTTGTTATTTATAAATCAGTCCTTCCATTGGTTATTTAAAAAAATAAGACATATGCATTTAAAAAAATCTTTTAGGTAAATTTAGTATATGATGCTGATATGTGCACTCATGATTTTTCTCTATATACAGAAGATTATTCATGATTTTATATGCAATTTGTGATCTTATTTTCCTTTCCTTTTCCTTTTTGTGTGTCATTTGAAGTTTGTCCTTTTATTACATATACATATATAATACCTTTTCTTCTTTTTTGTTCAAATTCCTTTATATGGTTAGATTTGTATATGTTTGATGGTTTTACATGTACTGTCATGGTCAATTGTCTGTTGGTATTTATTTGCATATGGGCGTTTTCAGATTGGTAGGGGGTGATCAGATTCTATTGATGTGCATTTGATACTTCATGTTAAATTCTTTTCTTTCGCTTATTTTTAAACAAAATTAGATAATGTGTGTCATTTTCCTTCCCCCCATCTGGTTCTAAATATGCAGCTCTATATGTAATAGGGACAAGTGGTGTGTCTACTGATACCCACCCACACCTGTGGACACCTATGCCTTGTGCATAGGCGTATGTTTGCAGATGATTCGCAGATGATTCAATTTTTTAAGGGAAAAAAGCTGTCCAAACTTGCCTGGCACATCATGCTGAAATCTAAATTCAAGAACAGATGAGATGCAAGGAAATGTACATGTATCAGTCTGGAAAGGGTTACAAAGCCATTTCTAAGGCGTTGGGACTCCAGCAAACCACTGTGAGAGCCATTATCGATAATGGAGAAAACTTGGAACAGTGGTGAACCTTCCCAGGAATGGCCGGCCTACCAAAATTACGAGCACAACAACAACTCATCCAGGCTGTCATAATAGAACCCAAAACAACATCAACATCTAATGAAGTGCAGGCCTCACTTGCCTCAGTTAACCTTTTCGCTGCCAGGTCCATACGGCGTACGGACCTACAACACCGGTGGCTAAGTCCGTAAGACATACGGACCTCTTTTTTCCAGCTCCTATAAGCTCATGGTCACTTCAATGACCATAAACTTATAGCAGAATTGTTCAGCAGACTCTGCTGAACAATTCTATAACTCTGATCAGCAAGTTACAACCCGCTGATCAGAGTTATTAACCCCTAATTTGACCGCCCCCCCTCCATGCCGCTGCTTCCCTGTCCCAGCCTCTCCACCCCCGTCACTCCTTTCCACCTAAAACTGCCCCCCCTACTTACCTATCTCCTTCCCCCCCAGCACTGAGTACCCCCCCTTCACCCGATCCGACCCCCTCTCCACAAATTCGATCCCCCGCAGCTACCATCATAAGCCGGCATCCCTCCTCTGCGGCTCCCGCCAGCTTCAGGTGCTGCATGGGGCTTGGGGGCGTCTAGATGTGTCCCCCCATCACTCAGATCACCCCCCCATACCGGCCCTCGCACCCCCCAATCCATCTATGTTGGCAGCGGCATCACTCCTTCCCCTCCTGAAGCCTGCAGCTTCTGCTCCGGCAATCTCTCATGCTGCGGAGCACAGCGAGGGGAGGGAGGGAGCGGTGCGGGTTAAGTTTGGGCTTGAGGGTGGGCTTGGTAAACATGTGTTTACCACTTCCTTCAGTGTAGCACCCTGGGCGCAGGCAGCTATCACTATGATCGCTCCGAAATGTCCACTGGCATCTGATAATAGTAACCGCAATTGTTATTATGTATCAGACTGTCAGATTATGAATGAGTGAAGAATCTCTATACAGATTCCTTATTTATTCAAGCGAAGTGATACAGAGAAAAGGACTATCTTCAGTCCCTTTCTCTGTCTCAAAAAAAAAAAAAGATATGGGGGTTTAGACCTCTGATATCTCACCAAAGACCCCCCTGAAAAAAAAAAATTAAAAAATATAACTGTAAAAAAATGTAAAAAGTAAAAAAAAAAATAAAAAAACCCTAGTAAAACCCAGTGAATTTTTGGGGGGAAGGCAACCCCCCCAGGTCCACCCGCACCCAGCCTCTCCACAGTGATGACTCCCCTCCCACACTCACCCCTCCACAGTGACAGTCTCCTCCAGCACTCACCCCTCCATGGCTTTCTCGGGAGAAGCCGGAAGACAATAGCGAATATTAATTTGCTATTGTCACAAGTGGGTGGTTTTCTTTTTCAAGCCAATTAGAGCCTCAGGATCTAATCATGTGGCTTGAAAAAAAACTCATAGAAACGTATGAATCCGGCGCCCTGCAGGGGAGCTGCGCCCCTAATGGACCATTTAAACCCCTTTCACATGGAGCGGACTCTGTCAAGTAGATCCGCCTGCTCAGCAGGGGATCTGTCTGCTGATCCCCGCTGAGCATGCGAATGACAGGTCCGTGTCCGCTAATGCAGAGCGGACACAGAAACAGCCCTCTGTTCTCTATGGGGCGGTTGGATGGAAACAAACCGCCTGTCCATTTCCATCTGATACCATCTGATCCGATCTGCTAGATGGATGGAGAATGGAATCTCATCCAGGCTGTCATAAAAGAACCCAAAACAACATCAACATCTAATGAAGTGCAGGCCTCACTTGCCTCAGTTAACCCTTTCGCTGCCAGGTCCATAAGTCCGTCTGTTTTAAGCGGACTGGACTGGATCGGATGCAGGCGGGTGTAAATGGGCACATGTCTATTTACATCAGCTTCTCCATAGAGAACAATGGGTGGTCCGATTGGGCCCGTCTGAAAAACGGACAGGCAGACCCGATCAGTGTGCTTGTGTGAAAGGGGCCTAATGCCTTGTTCACACAGGGCATACATAGCGTACCTTTACAGGCATGCACAGGTGTTCCATGCACAGGTGCTCTGTGCAGGCAGTCCCATTGGTGTCATTTGGGAAGTAGCAACTGCCCAAACATAGCCGTTGCTCCCAATTTTACATCCATGCAGGTCCGCATGTATGTCCCTGCGCTCACACTGTCTGCGTTCGGGGTCATGAACCCACACGGATGTCAGATTGGGAAAAGCAACTATGCCTGTGCAGCCATTGCATCCAATTGGCATAAATGGGACTGGCTGTACAGGCGTTCTGTGCATCCCCGTGCGGGTAAACATGGCCCTCCATGGGCGTACACTTTAGTATGCCACATGTGAACAATGCTTTATTACTAATTTAGCAGGAATTTTGTAAGTTACGTTGTGTTTATGTGCAATATTAATGGTGTATTTTTTGTGAAAATAGTGATATGATGAACAATTGCGCAATTATTGCGGGGCCCAAAAAAACAGTAGCACTTTTCAAATTCTGAAAGCTGTAAGTGAAAAATGGTAACCTCCGGATTTTTGAAGTAAATTGTTATTTACAGTTTTGCATACCTTCAGTTTTCACCATTTCACAAAACGGTGCAATTTAAAATGTACAAATATTTGTTATTTATTAACTCAATACAGTTTTAACCTTTATATTTACTAGGAATTTAGCATGAATTTTGTATGAATCCACTATTAATGATTTTAGTGTATTTTTAGCGAAAATATTGCTTTGGTAAACATTTGCGCAAATATAGTGGGGCCTTAAAAATCAGTAGCACCTTCTTTTTATTCTACTGGTCCTATACTTTCATAAAATATATGGTTTGGGGGGGGAGGGGGGGGGTCTTTTAAAAACTCTGAAAGCTGTAAGTGAAAAATGAAAACCTCCAGATTTTTAGAGAATTTTTGGGTACGTTCCCTTTTCACCATTTTACAAAAAAGGTGCAATGTAAAAATTAAAATTTTTTTGTTATTTATTAACTCCATACAGATTAAGTTTTTATATTTAGTAGGGATTTGGCAGGAATTTTGTAAAATTAGCTTCTTTTTATTCTAGAGGTCATATGCTTTCAGAAAATATATGCTTTTCGGGGTCTTTCACAAATTCTGAAAGCTGTAAGGGAAAAATGATAACCTTCAGATTTTTTGAGAAATTTGGATATTTACACTTTACGTCTGTTCAACTTTCACCATTTCGCAAAAAGGCGCAATTTAAAAGTTACAAATATTTGTTATTTATTAACTCAATACAGGTTAAGCTTTTATATTTAGAAGGAGATTTGTAAAATGTGTTGTGTTTTTATCTGCTAATAATGGTTTTAGTGTATTTTTTGCAAATATATTGGTTTGATAAACATTTGCACAAATACCACAGGGTCTAAAAAATCAGTACCGCCTTTTTTTCATTCTACTGATCATGTGCTTTCGCAAAATAATTGGTTTTGGGGGTCTTTTACAAACTCTGAAAGCTATAAGGGAAAAATAAAAAAGCAAAGGAAAAATTGCAAAAATGGTCTGGCCACCTGAGTGTGCAAAATGGAGCACAGGGCCTGGCAGCAAAAGGGTTGGGAACATGTTTCCAATGCTGCAGCCACTGCCTGGTCTACTCCCTCCCTGTGACAGCAGTACGGGGAGAAGTTCCTCGTACTAGCTGTCACTTCTTGACATCAGTGTGGTCGCATGGGGCTCCACCCACACAGCCGCGTCATTCATTCACACAGCTGTGTGTGTGAATGAACTGCAAGCCCCAACAAACTTTGCAGCTGTTGGCTTGTAGTTCTCAATGAATTACCACGGCGCTGTGGAGCACCGTGGTAGTTAATTGATACTTCCAGTCAGTGTATTTTCTTGCCCGAATGAATGGCTCAAAAAAAACAAAATGAAGGTTTTGGAGTGGCCTAGTTAAAGTCCGAACTTAAATCCGATTGAGATGCTGTGACATGACCTTAAACAGGCCATTCATGCTGAAAAACCCTCCAATGTGGCTAAATTAAAAACAATTCTGCAAGGAAGAGTGGGCTAAAATTCCACAACGATATGAAAAGACTCATTGGCAGTTATCACAAACACTTGATTGCAGTTGTTGCCACCAAAGCCAGATTTTAGGTTTAGGGGGCAATTACTTTTTCACATAGGGCCAGGAAGGTTTGGACAGCTTTTTTCCCTTAATAAATGAAATCATCATTTAAAAAACGCATTTTGGATTTATTGGGGTTATCTTTGTGTAATATTAAAATTTGTTTGATGATCTGAATCATTTAAGTGTGACAAATATGCAAACAAAAACAAAAAATCAGGACAGGAGAAAAATACTATTTCAGAGCACTGTATGTTTTTGGTGCCACCCAACCACACTAAACCATTCCATATGTTTATAACCAGTCAGGGATTGTTTCTTATATTAAACAGGATTTTAGTGAAGAAAAACATTTCTAGTAGGAAGACTTTTATTGTAGAAGAGACTTTGTACATTTATATTTTGCAATGAAAGTTTCTTACCTGCCTGTTAGCAAGTTTCTTTATATTGTAGACTCAAACACACCCAGTTCAGTGTATATGCCTTAGGTGCAGTTGGATGAATTGTGCAGCAATTACATCACAAATACCTTCCAACTTTTTGAGATGGTAATGAGGGACACCTATTAGCAAAAGTATGTAGCATAGGACACACCCCCTGCCATGTCCCCTTGAAGGAGAACTATACAAAAAAAAAATTTGTTCAACCCACAAGTGCTTTTTTTAACCACTACTTTTCCTTTATACTGACTTTCGAAATTTACAAATGCAGCAATTTAGAATTTGGATGAAATGTTTAGCACTGGGAAACACTTTTTGAAGGTGAAAAGTGCATTTTATAAACAGTTATATAGATCAGACCAAAATGAGGGACAAATGAGGAGGAGAAAGGGACAGAGGGACTTTGTTCCAAATAAGGGACAGTCCCTTGAAATCAGGGACAGTTTGGAGCTATGCATCAGACCAGGCTGACAATTCAAGAAGGCTAAAGAAGTAAACCTAGAAGAAGACTGAGCAAAGATCTCGGTGGTGACAGGAGAGCTTTACATCTGCTTCAAACGTTATTAAAGCAAACCTCTACTGAGGATAATACAGACAGCCATTGTTGGCCCTATCCTTCTAAAAATATTAGTTGACTGGTGATCCTATGAATTAAGAAAATATTTACTTACACTTGGTTGTTCATATACATATTTGTGCTGCAGGTTCTGGGAATCCTGGGTCAAGTGAAGATGTTCTAAGGATTGGGGCCACTCAAGGAGCTAAGAATCTCCACAGGATGATTTTTAAAATTAACTTTTTTTTAGTCCTGTCCACAATGAATTAAGAAAATATGTACTCACACACTTCCTATAAGCAGAAGAGTTTCATGGATAGCAACAGAGGCTCACTAACTAGTTTAAAGTTTAAGCCAAGTAAAAAAAAAAAATCAACACAAGGGACTTTATGTACTATCTGTGTGATGTGTCCCTTTTGCTGCGGTCTCCTGGTTTGGTAAAAATCTTAATTCTACTAACCCTCTCTGCCAAAATCTACTGATGCAGCAGGGGCTAATAAAGCTGAGGGACCTGTCACAGGCACGAATTTATTTGTTATTTTTATTTATTTATTACAGGTACTTACAGTATCTCACAAAAGTGAGTACATCCCTCACATTTTTTGTAAATATTTTATTCTATCTTTTCATGTGACAACACTGAAGAAATTACACTTTGCTACAATGTAAAGTAGTGAGTGTACAGCTGGTATAACAGTGTAAATTTAATGCCCCCTCAAAATAACTCAACACACAGCCATTAATGTCTAAACCACTGGCAACAAAAGTGAGTACACCCCTAAGTGAAAATGTCCAAATTGGGCCCAAAGTGTCAATATTTTGTGTGGCCACCATTATTTTTCAGCACTGCCTTAACCCTCTTGGGCATGGAGTTCAGCAGAGCTTCACAGGTTGCCACTGGAGTCCTCTTCCACTCTTCCATGATGACATCACGGAGCTGGTGGATGTTAGAGACCTTGCGCTCCTCCACCTTCCGTTTTGAGGATGCCCGACAGATACTCAATAGGGTTTAGGTCTGGAGACGTGCTTGGCCAGTCCATCACCTTTACCCTTAGCTTCTTTAGCAAGGCAGTGGTCATCTTGGAGGTGTGTTTGGGGTCGTTATCATGTTGGAATACTGCCTGCGGCCTAGTCTCCGAAGGGAGGGGATCATGCTCTGCTTCAGTATCTCACAGTTAGGGATGAGTTCGACTCGAACATCGCCTGTTCGATTGTTCGTCGAATTGCGAACGTTATGGGCTGTTCGCGCCAAATTCGGGTGGCGCGTCACGGCTCATAATTCACTGCGGCATCGCAGTGCATTGCTGGCTGATGATTGGCCAAGCATGCACTCGCATGCTTGGCCAATCACAGTGCTGTCCGTACAGAGAGCCGTAATTGGCCAAAGCCAGGGTGGATTTGGTGAATTATGGCTCAGGGGGTTTAGCACACGCCCCACACTATATAATGCCGCCTGCGTGGCGGCTTTGTGTAGTGTGTTGCAGCGGCAGAGAGAGATAGACAGAGAGATAGTGTCATTTGATTTAAGTTGGATAGAGTAGGCAGGCGAGTCAGTTAGCTGCACTTACAGTGTATTGTGTATATACGTATATGCATCCTAGGTGTTGTTATATACTGTATTCAGTTTAGCTAGATCCGTTCCTGTTATTCTCTTCCTAGTATACTGGCAGGCAGGTGTTTTTACAGTATTTACAGTTAGTGTACTGTGTCCTTTGCACAGTGTGCACCTAAAGCTACCTGAATAAAAATTGCTGGTGTTCTTCTGATCCTATTAATACCACAGGCAGGCAGCTGCAGTATTTACAGTTAGTGTACTGTGTCCTCTGCACAGTGTGCACCTAAAGCTACCTGAAGACAATTGCTGTTGTTCTGACCCTATTAATACCACAGGTAGGCAGCTGCAGTATTTACAGTTAGTGCACTGTGTCCTCTGCACAGTGTGCACCTAAAGCTACCTGAAGAAAATTGCTGGTGTTCTTCTGATCCTATTAATACCACAGGCAGGCAGCTGCAGTATTTACAGTTAGTGTACTGTGTCCTCTGCACAGTGTGCACCTAAAGCTACCTGAAGACAATTGCTGTTGTTCTGACCCTATTAATACCACAGGCAGGCAGCTGCAGTATTTACAGTTAGTGTACTGTGTCCTCTGCACAGTGTGCACCTATAGCTACCTGAAGACAATTGCTGTTGTTCTAATCCTATTAATACCACAGGCAGGCAGCTGCAGTGTTTACAGTTAGTGTACTGTGTCCTCTGCACAGTGTGCACCTAAAGCTACCTGAAGACAATTGCTGGTGTTCTCATACTAATAATACTAAAGGCAGGCAGTTGATTCGGCTAGCTGCAGTATAATCAGTATATATATACATCCCAGCTTTGTGCAGCTACATCTCACTGCAGGTCATTAGTATATCTGGGAGGCCAACAAGGAGAGGCAGTCACAAGCCAATAAAAGAGGGCAAGCAGGCTCTGTGTCTAGAGGCAACAGTGCTGGTCGTGGACACAGTGCATCCTCATCAGCACGTGGCCGTGGGCCACGCTTGTCCTTTTTTTCGGCAGCTGGCTGTTTTGAGCCACAACATGCCGAAGACTTGGTAGAGTAGATGACCAAGCCGTCCTCATCCTCCCTCACCCAGGCTCAGGGTATAACTAAAGAATGGGGTTGTGACCTGTCCACACAATTTTAAAGGAATGCACCGACATGCCTCCATCCCAATTGGTACAAAGAGAATTAGAGGATAGAAGCGGGACTTTGCGTGAGTCATGTTAGTGGGTGTGTAAGAGTATATGGTGTGACATGATGTCTAGGGTAAATCCTCTACATTGTTATATCTACAAAGGATTTGCAAGGTAATGATGGTAAAAATGATGATTGGTTGTAAGCCAAGAAACGCGTTGAGTTAATAACTATGGATGCATATATCAGTTTACTGTACAATGTATTCCTCTTTGTAACTGTACAATTTGTGTTTGAATTACGCCTTTTAATATACCGTTTATATATGTCTAACTGTGTCCCATGATGCTTTCATTCATGACTGTACTATGTTCTAGGATTCATGTTATTAAACATTTTTACCATCATTACCTTGCAAATCCTTTGTAGATATAACAATGTAAAGGATTTACCCTAGACATCATGTCACACCATATACTCTTACACACCCACTAACATGCCTCACACTAAGTCCCGCTTCTATCCTCTAATTCTCAGGCTCAGGGTACTTTGTCTGGCAAAGCAGCTGCCAACGCAGCCTCTTCCCTCGGCTCAATGGCATCAGTCACTCCTTCCCTAGCCCCACCATGTCCTTCTGAGGAGTCCCCCGAACTGTTTGACCACAGTGTTGGGTACATGCTCCAGGAGGATGCCAGTGTTTTGAAGGCTCCAATGATGGTACCCAGCTAGAGGAAGGCAGTAATGTGAGCCCAGAGAGAGGGGGTGCCCAAGAAGGACAGCAATCTGGCAGTCATGTTTCCCCAACTGCAGCATACTGCCAGGTTTGCTCCGTTGATGAGGAGGGAGGGGATGATGAGGAAGTCACTGACTCTACGTGGGTGCCTGATAGGAGAGAGGAGCAGGAGGAGGAGGAGGGACATCTCCAATGAGGGAGGATGCCCCCAGGGGCCAGCTTAAGGGCAAAACACCGACTGCATCACACCACAGAGCTCTGCGCGTTATTCCAAAAGTTCTTTGGTGTGGGCCTTTTTTGAGACGAGTGCATCAGATCCCACCGCTGCTATTTGCAACATATGTCTCAAGCGTATCTCTTGTGGCCAAAACATCTCCCGCTTGGGCACCACATGCTTGACCAGACATATGTTGACCTGCCATGCAGTTCGTTGGCAAGTGTACCTAAAAAAGACCCACACCAAAGAACAAAGAGGACCTCTCCTTGCTCCTCATCAGCTGGGATCTCCAACCCCACTATACCTTCAGTCCTCTCTGAAACCTGCACTGAGAGGAATGAAGGTGTAGAATTAGGTGTGTCACAGCCAAGTACCTGCGGGCAATCTGCTATCGGTACACCGACGTCAGATTGTTCCAGGCAAATTTCCCTGTCTCAGCTGCTGCACCGCCGAAAGAAGTTCGCTCCCAGCCATCCACATGCCCAGCGGTTGAATGCTAGCTTGGCTAAATTGCTAGCACTTCAACTGCTGCCTTTTCAGTGGTAGACTCTGCCCCCTTACGTGAGTTTGTGGAATGTGCAGTTCCTCAGTGGCAGGTTCCCAAACGCCACTTTTTCCTGTGGAAGGTGATTCCGGCTCTCTACCGGCATGTGGAAGGCAATGTCTTGGCCTCGCTGGACAGGGCGGTCAGCAGGAAGGTGCATATTACCTCTGACTCATGGTCCAGCAGGCATGGACAGGGATGTTACCTATCTTTCACCGCGCACTGTGTGACTCTTCTGGCAGCTGGGAAGGATGCAGGACAGGGTGCAGTAGTCTTGGAGGTTGTTCCGCCACCACACCTCCAAAATTCTACTAGTGTTGATTCTGCCACACCTCTCTCCTCCACCCCCTCCTCTTCTTCTTCCTCCATGGCCTCTTCCTGTGCTGATTTGTCCTCTGAACCAGCGGTGCTCCATAGGCATTCAAGGGCCTACGCAAGCACGCAGGCAAAAAGATGCCATGCAGTGCTTGAGCTGGTGTGCTTGGGGGACAGGAGCCACACTGGGGCAGAGATTGTCAGCTCTGCAGGGGCAAGTTCAGAGGTGGTTTGCGACAATGGCACCAACCTCCTCTCCGCCCTCTGACAGGGACAACTGACCCATGTGCCCTGTTTGGCTCACGTCCTTAACTTGGTGGTGCAGCCGTTCTCGGGCAGGTACCCGGGCTTACAGGATGTCCTGAGGCAGGCCAGGAAAGTTTGTGTGCATTTCCGCAGGTCATATAATGCCAGTGCTCGGCTGGCTGACCTCCAAAAGGAATTTAACATGCCCACCAGGTGGAACTCAACGTTGGCCATGCTGCAGCAGCTGCACACGCAGCAGAGGGCCATCAATGAGTACCTATGCGACTATGGCACCAGGACAGGGACAGGGGAGCTTGTTTTTTTTCCCCACGCCAGTGGGCTATGATCAGGAATGCATGCACTGTCCTGTCACCATTTGAGGAGGCCACGAGGATGGTGAGCAGTGACAGTGCATGCATCAGTGACACTGTCCCTCTTGTCCACCTGTTGGAGCACACGCTGCGTGGAATAATGGACAGGGCACTTAAGGCAGAACAGAGGGAGGAAGAGGAGGACTTCCTTACCTCTCAAGGCCCCCTTTATCCAGACAGTGTTCCTGCGAGCCTGCCAATCACACAGGAAGAGGACGAGGAGGAGGAGAAGGATTGTGTCAACATGGAGGTGGAGCCTGGCACTCAGCATCAGCAGCAGTCTTCAAGCAGCAGTCTTCAAGGGATCATTTACAGTCCGAAGAAACCCATGAACTTGTATGTGGCTGGGAGGAGGTGGCTGCGGATCATGTCGTCCTTAGTGACCCAGAGGACTCTGGACCGAATGCCTCAGCAAATCTATGCTGCATGGCCTCCCTGCAAAGTCTGCAGAAGGATCCTCATATTCATGGTATCAAGGGGAGGGATCATTACTGGCTGACAACCCTCCTTGATCCACGTTACAAGGGTAAGGTTGCGGACCTTATCTTGCGTCACAGAGGGAGCAGAGGATGAAACATCTTTGGGAGGCCTTGCAGAAAGGTTTGTGCAATGCGTTTCCAGAGCCTGGGAGGTTACAATTTCCTGGTCCTCCTGGACAACGTGTTGCTGAGGCTTTGGTCAGTCACAGAAGGAGCGGTGGAGAAGGTGCATTCATGATGCATTTAGACAATTCTTTAGTCCGCAGCCCCAAGGTATGATCGGTTCCAGCAACCATCACCAGCATCTGTTTTACATGGTGCAGGAATACCTAGGGGCAAGATCAGACTTGGACACCTTTCCCACCAAAAATCCTCTGGGTTACTGGGTCTTGAGGATATATCACTGGCCAGAGCTTGCACAGTATGCAATTGAGCTTACTGGCCTGTCCTGCATCCAGCGTTCTTTCGGAACGCACATTCAGTGCTGCTGGAGGCTTTGTAACTGATCACAGGGTGCACCTGTCCACTGACTTGCTTGATCGACTGACCTTCATAAAAATGAATCAGTCTTGGATCACCACCAGCTACCAAGCACCTGATGCTGATGTAACCGAATAATTATTTTTGAAATGTCAGATCCCTTCAAGACTGCCTATGCTGATGCTGAGTGACTATCCTGTTATGCTGAGTGACTATCCTCTTCCTCCTCAATGATCATGCTGATAGCTTGTAAGAACATTTTTGGTTCTGGGCACCATCAACAGTGGCTAAGGCCCAATTTTTCAGCATGTAATTACAATTTTTGATGCAATACTTTGCAGCAGGGCTCATTCCTGCACAACTAAAGTATCTGTGAGGGGTTTGCAGTGTTGTGGGACCAGCACCAGTGCCTAAGGCCCAATTTTTCAGCCCCTGTTTAACAGGGGAGTGTAATTACAATTTTTGGTGCAATATTTTGCAAGGAGGGTTCGTTTCTGCACTCAACTAGAGTATTTGTGAGGGGTTGCAGTGTTGTGGCACCAGCACCAGTGCCCAAGGCCCAATTTTTCAGCCCCTGTTTAACAGGGGCATATAATTACAATTTTTGGTGCAATACTTTGCAGCAGGGCTCATTTCTGCGCTCCAACTATAGCATCTGTTAGGGGTTGCAGTGTTGTGGCGCCAGTGCCTAAGGCCCAATTTTTTTGCCCCTGTTCAACAGGGACATGTAATTACAATTCTTGATCTAATATTTCACAGCAGGGCCCATTCCTGCGCCCACCAAGAGTAACTGTGAGGGCTGACAGTGTTGTGGCAACACCACCACCATCAAAGGCCCAATTTTTCTGCCCCTGTTCAACAGGTGCATGTAATTACAATTCTTGATCTAATATTTCATAGCAGGACCCAATCCAGCGCCCACCAAGAGTAACTGTGAGGGCTTACAGTGTTGTGGCAACACCAACACCTAAGGCCCCAATTTCTGCAAAGTATATAGGGCAGGCCCCTACTTTCAAACATCCAACTTACAAACGACTCCTACTTGCAAACGGAAGGAGACAACAGGAAGTAAGATTAAATCTACCCCTAGGAAGGGAAATTCTCTCCTGTAAGAGTTAATATGGGAAAAACGTGTCTCCTCTCCACTGATGCTTTATCACCAATCCTTGTTTCACTAAAAACCCCAAATTTTCAAAAAACATTTGTCATTGGGATAGAAAGTGAGGTGAAATCTTCTAAAGAGGTGCACAGACAGCAAAACAAATGTTACAGGGGTGATAACACTTCCCTGTGGTTTCCAAAAAGCTTATAAAAAGATTTTTTGGCTGGAGCTACACTTTAAAAATGTACCAGTTCAAAATTACAAATATATTCTACTTAACAACAAACCTACAGTCCCTGTCTTGTTTGTACCGCCTGTATACTGCTGTTCAGAGTATATAGGGCCTGGGGGCCCCACGCCTTTCCTTTTTTTAATTTGGGTGCGGGGTTCCCCTTAATATCCATACAAGATCCAAAGGGCCTGGTAATGGACTGGGGGGGGGGGGGGTACCCATGCCGTTTGTCTCACTGATTTTTATCCATATTGCCGGGACCCGACATTACATTAAAGCCGCAAGCAGGTTTAAGTGACTTTTATTCCTTTACAAATGTCATTTTGTGCAGGGACTGTTCTAAGCACAGGAAACATGCGCCACTTTACAGACATACTATAGACACCCCCCAGGTACGATATTTAAAGGAATATTTCACTTTTTTTTTTTCACTTTTTTTTTTCACTTTAAGCATCATTAAAATCACTGCTCCCGAAAAAACGGACGTTTTTATAACTTTTTTTTTCATTGATACATGTCCCCTGGGGCAGGACCCGGGTCCCCAAACCCTTTTTAGGACAATAACTTGCATATTAGCCTTTAAAATTAGCACTTTTGATTTCAAACGTTCGAGTCCCATAGACTTAAAGGGGTTCTAAAGTTCGCGCAAACTTTCCGTCTGTTCGCAGGTTCTGGTGCGAACCGAACCGGGGGGTGTTCGGCTCATCCCTAGTCACAGTATATGTTGGCATTCATGGTTCCCTCAATGAACTGTAGCTCCCCAGTGCCAGAGTGTTAAAAAATTCCTCGACCTATACAGAACCTCGACCGCGTCACTTCCTGTGCAGCTAAGTCACAACACAGCCGATCGCAGGGCTCCACTGCGGCTATAGTGCGCATGTGCAGACTCTCCTTTCAGTCGAGGATAATTTTAAACTCGAGCGGGCAGGCAGAGACGGTGCAAGTTCCTTAATTACATTATCGTCAGCACTGCCTCCAGCCCCGCCCCTAATACGCCCCTAGCCTGCTCTGCAGAAGGGGGGCGGGTCCCGTGCATAGCGCAGTCTATATCAATGTGACGAGGTCGAGGAAAAATATATAGAGCTGCACCGCCTTCAGCCCCATCCCCCACCCCTAGCCTGCTCTGCTGAAGGGGGGCGGGCCCCTTGCATAGCACTGTGTATATCAATGGCAGGTCGAGAAAAAATATAGAGTTGTGCCTGTGGGAGGAGCCAAGCCTTTGCATGAAGACATTCCTCATCAATATGATCATCCACACTGCATGATGTACATAATGTGAAGGGCTGTGCAATCTGTTCAGGAACGAAAACAGCAGCCTGACATACGGAGACTCCACTTACACAAATCTGTCTGTGCACAGCACTTCAAAATACATATACGGGAGGTCAAGGAAAATTATACAGCAGTGTCTGTGACAGTGGCGGCTGGTGCTCAAAAATTTGGGGGGGGGGGTGTGCAAACAAACTGAAAAATACTGAAACCCCCCCAATCAATTGCAGCCTCACTGTGCCCGTCAAATGCAGCCATCTGTGCCCGTCAAATGCAGCCATCTGTGCCCGTCAAATGCAGCCATCTGTGCCCGTCAAATGCAGCCACTGTGCCCACCATATGCAGCCACTTGTGCCCGTTGTACGCAGCCATTTGTGCCCGTCAAATGCAGCCATTGTGCCTGTCAAATGCAGCCACTGTGCCCATCATATGCAGCCATTTGTGCCCATCATATGCAGTCATTTGTGCCCGTAGAATGCAGCCACTGTGCCCATCCTATGCAGCCATTTGTGCACATCATATGCAGCCACTGTGCCCATCATATACAGCCACTGTGCCCGTCAAATGCAGCCATTGTGCCCACCATATTTGTGCCCGTCGTACGCAGCCACTTGTGCCCATCATATGCAGCCACTTGTGCCTATCATATGCAGCCACTTGTGCCCATCAAATGCAGCCAGGCGCATCCACCAGCTCGGCTGTCACTTCACTAACCCCCCTCCCACACATGGCTGGTCTGGAGGCACTTACCGAATGATGGGGATTCCTGCTCCTCTTCTGTAGCAGTGGATGTGGCTCCTGTGTCCACTCTGCTCCTCAGGCTTCTTCCGCCATGTTTCCTCTTCCACCAAAGCGTTAGGCATCCAATAGGATCACCTAATGCTTTGGCCAATCGGCAGACAGGTCTCACTGACCTGCCTGCTGATTGGCAGGGAGGAACATTGTGTGGCATAGCAATTTCATTTTCACTATTTTCACACTAACAGGTTGGGATTGGGACACAGTGCTCTGCGCCCCAAGCCCACCCTATTTTGAAGCCTATTAGAGCCTCTGGCTCTAATCACGTGCTTCAAAATACACCCCCCCCGCCTATCCCCGCCATAGTAATTCATGTGTCCGGAGTCCTGAAAGGGGCTGGGCACATGAATAGGGAGGGCGGCGGAGGTGTCAGGGGAAGCGGCACCCATGCACCCACAATGCACGGGCCACCACTGATCTTTAATCTCTGTCAAGTGCTGGGGGCTGGATCACCTCCGCTGCTTTTCCTCCAATCAGGGGCCAAAGAAGCTGAGTGCGAGTTTACCTGTAGCCCTCACACTGGAGACTTGAACACCATCATCATGGCGTCCCAGAACGGAGGGCTCCTGGGTGGCCATGGGAGAAGGAGAGGGCCCCTGGGTGCCCATTTAGTGAAGAAGAGGGCCCCTGGGTAGCCGGGGGGGGAGGAGATGGCCCCAGGGTTGGCCAAAATTGGAAGAAATGGTCCTTGGGTGGTTGGAGGAGGAGAGGGTGCCACCCTTCTCCCCTGAGGAGGGGGACACCTTTCTCTCCCCCGGAGGACGGGGAAACCCTGAGATCGGGGACTCACTTCTCTTCCCCAGAGGACGGGGACAGCCTTCTCTCCCCGGAGGTAGGGGACACCCTTCTCTCTCCCCAGAGGGTAGGGGACACCCTTCTCTCTCCCCAGAGGGTAGGGGACACCCTTCTCTCTCCGGAGGACAGGGACACCCTTCTCCCCTGGGGACAGGAACATTATCTCCCCTAGGGATGGGGAACCCATCTTGCCTATGGACAGGAACCCCTTCTCCCCTGGCAACGGGGACTCCATCTCACCTAGGGACCCCATCTTCCCTGGGGACCAGGACCCCACCTCCTCTAAGAACAGGGGCCAGGCACATGAATAGGGAGGGCGGCGGAGGTGTCAGGAGAAGCGGCACCCATGCGCCCACAATGCACGGGCCACCACTGATCTTTAATCTCTGTCAAGTGCTGGGGGCTGGATCACCTCCGCTGCTTTTCCTCCAATCAGGGGCCAAAGAAGCTGAGTGCGAGTTTACCTGTAGCCCTCACACTGGAGACTTGCACACCATCATCATGGCGTCCCAGAATGGTGGGCGCCGGGTCCCCCGAGGGCAGAGCGTGTGTGTGACCCTCTTTGGGGTCACTGGTGGCTTATGAAGAAGGAGAGGGCCTCTGGGTGGACGTGGGGGAAGGAGATTGCTCCTGGGTGGGCATGGGAGAAGGAGAGGGCTCCTGGGTCGCCGGTGGAGAAGGAGAGAGCTCCTGGGTCGCCAGTGGAGAAGAAGAGGGCCCCTGGGTGGCCGATGGAGAAGGAGAAAGCCCTTGGGTGGCCAGTGTGAATGTGATAAAAAATAAGTATATGAAACAAAGCTGCCAGCACCTAGAAGTCTAGTATCAAACCTCAAAATACCAAATATAAACAAATAAGATGCAGCGCTAAAAAATGACTGTGGTGAAAAAAGAGTGATATAGAAAGACTAGGGCCTAGTCTCATAACATAATCAATATGTGAAAATGAATACACATATAAACAATAGGTCACATGCATAAAAATTACAATACAAAAGATGCAGCACCAACAATGAATAAAAAGTATACAAAACTGTAGCAAAAGAAAATAAAGAAGACTAAGGTATAGTCTCATGAAAATTTTTTCACATATTGATTATGTTATGAGACTAGGCCTTAGTCTTTCTATATCACTCTTTTTTCACCACAGTCATTTTTTAGCGCTGCATCTTATTTGTTTATAGCACGGGAGCAGCCTGAGGTTTACTCCTCTTCATTTAATAACTTCTCTGACATCGAGTCTCATGTATGTGGAGATGTTCTGATGGACAATAAACACTTATGTTGCTGCCTTTAGAAATCATCATTTCTAATTCACATTCTTGTCGTCTGACCCTGCCATCGCTTCCTTTCATCCAAGTTGAAGAGCCGAGGCTGATCAGATGTTTACAGACTTAGCCAACACGATCTTTCCTAGTGATGTGTGATGTCACCCACCCTTATGTCAATATTGCTCATGGCAGACTGTTGTCTTCATGTTGCTTGATAAAGTCAGCTACCAAGTCCTCCGGGGGAGAAGGGTGTCCTCTGTCCTCTGGGGGAGAAAAGGATGTCCCCTACCTCCAGGGAGAGAAGGGTGTCCCCATCCTCCAGGGGAGAGAAGGGTGTCCCCGTCCTCCGGGGAGAGAAGGGTGTCCCCTACATCCGGGGAGAGAAGGGTGTCTCCGTCCTCCGGGGAGAAGGGTGTCTCCGTCCTCTGGGGAAAAGAAGTGTGTCCCCGTCCTCCGGGTATCCCCGTCCTCCGGAGAGAGAAGGGTGTCCCCATCCTCCGGGGAGAGAAGGGTGTCTCCATCCTCCGGGGAGAGAAGGGTGTCCCCATCCTCCGGGGAGAGAAGGGTGTCCCCATCCTCCGGGGAGAGAAGGGTGTCCCCATCCTCCGGGGAGAGAAGGGTGTCCCCATCCTCCGGGGAGAGAAGGGTGCCCCATCCTCCAGGGGAGAAGGGTGTCCTCTGTCCCCCGGGGACAGAAGGGTGTCCTCTGGGGACAGAAGGGTGTCCCCTGTCCTCCGGGGACAGAAGGGTGTCCCCTACCTCCGGGGGAGAGAAGGGTGCCCCCGTCCTCCGGGGGAGAGAAGGGTGCCCCCGTCCTCCGGGGGAGAGAAGGGTGCCGCCGTCCTCCGGGGGAGAGAAGGGTGCCCCCGTCCTCCGCAGGAAAGAAGGGTGTCCCCGTTCTCCGGGGAGAGAAGGATGTCCCCTACCTACAGGGGAGAGAAGGGTGTCTCCGTCCTCTGGGGAAGAGAAGTGTGTCCCCATCCTCCGGGTGTCCCCATCCTCCGGGGAGAGAAGGGTATCCCCGTCCTCAGGGGAGAAGGGTGGCACCCTCTCCTCCTCCAACCACCCAAGGACTAGCTCTTCCAATTTTGGCCAACCCTGGGGCCTTCTCCTTCTCCTTTAAACAGCCAGGGGCCCAGTCCTTCTTTGCCAATCACCCAGGTACCCTCTCCTTCTCCCCGGCCACCCAGGGGCCCTCTTCTTCACTAAATGGCCACCCAGGGGCCCTCTCCTCCTCCAAACACCCAGGTGCTCTCTCCTTCTCGACCGGCTACCCAGGGGCCCTCTCCTTCTCCACCGGCTACCCAGGGGCTCTCTTCTTCACCGGCGACCCAGTAGCTCTCTCCTTCTCCCCCGGCCACCCAGGAGCTCTCTCCTTCTCCCACGGCCACCCAGGAGCCCTCTCCTTCTCCCACGTCCACCCAGGAGCCCTCTCCTTCTCCCACGTCCACCCAGGAGCCCTCTCCTTCTCCCACGTCCACCCAGGAGCAATCTCCTTCTCCCACGTCCACCCAGAGGCCCTCTCCTTCTCCCTAAGCTACCAATGACCCCAAAGAGGGTCACACATGCGCTCTGCCCTCGGGGGACCCGTCCTGGGACACCATGATGATGGTGTACAAGTCTCCAGTGTGAGGGCTACAGGTAAACTTGCACTCAGCTTCCTTGACCCCTGATTGGAGGAAAAGCAGCGGAGGCGATCCAGCCCCCAGCACTTGACAGAGATCAAAGACCAGTGGCGGCCAGTGAATTGTGGCCGCATGGGTGCTGCCCCCCCTGACACCTCTGCCGCCCTCTATTCATGTGCCCGGCCCCTTTCAGGACGCTGGACACATGAATTACTATGGCGGGGATAGGTGGGGGGTGTATTTTGAAGCACGTGATTAGAGCCAGAGGCTCTAATAGGCTTCAAAAGAGAGTGGTGTCAGGGCTGGCTCAGCCCTTCCTTCTCTGAGCTGGCCGCTCAGCTGTCTGCTCTCATCTCTCTCCACAGTTAACCAGCTGTTGTGGATCTGCTTGTCAGTCCCGCCTACTTAAAGATCTCCACCTCACTTCATTCCTGCCTTCGCCTTGGTCACATCACAAGAAACCATCTCCTGCGTTCCTGTTTAAAGACTGGCTTTGCTGACATCCCTTCTGGCTCCTTATCCTGTTTGCTGTTCCTCTACTTGGATCCCTGACTTCTGGCCTGGCTGATTACCCGATCTGGTTACTGAACTCTGGCTTGGCTGATTACCCGATCTGGTTACTGAACTCTGGCTTGGCTGACTACCCGATCCGGTTACTGAACTCTGGCTATGCTTTGACTACGCTTACTCTATTTACCTTTTTATTTTTATTAATAAGCAAGTGTGATTTTACTATACTTCTGTCTCAGTCTGGTTCATGGTTTCTCACAGGTGGGTGCTGTGTCTCGATCCCACCCTGTTAGTGTGAAGGGGGGCTAGTGAAGTGACAGCCGAGCCGGGGGACGCACCTGGCTGCATTTGATGGGCACAAATGGCTGCATATGATAGGCAAAAGTGGCTGCATTTGATTGGCACAAGTGGCTGCATATGAAGGGCACAAATGGCTGCATATGATGGGTGCAAGTGGCTGCGTACGACGGGGACAAGTGGCTGCATATGACGGGCACAGTGGCTGCATATGACGGGCACAGTGGCTGCATTTGACGGGCACAGTGGCTGCATTTGACGGGCACAGTGGCTGCATTTGACGGGCACAGTGGCTGCAACTGGTGAGCACAAATGGCTGCATATGATGGGCACAATGGCTGCATTTGATGGGCACAAATGGCTGCATTTGACGGGCACAAATGGCTTCATTTGACGGCCACAAATGGCTGCATTTTACGGGCACAGTGGCTGCATTTGACGGGCACAGTGGCTGCATATAATGGGCACAGTGGCTGCATATGGTGAGCACAAATGACTGCATATGATGGGCACAATGGCTGCATTTGATGGGCACAATGGCTGCATTTGATGGGCACAATGGCTGCATATGATGGGCACAAATGGCTGCATATGATGGGTGCAAGTGGCTGCGTACGACGGGGACAAGTGGCTGCATATGACGGGCACAGTGGCTGCATATGACGGGCACAGTGGCTGCATTTGACGGGCACAGTGGCTGCAACTGGTGAGCACAAATGGCTGCATATGATGGGCACAATGGCTGCATTTGATGGGCACAAATGGCTGCATTTGACGGGCACAAATGGCTTCATTTGACGGCTGCATTTTACGGGCACAGTGGCTGCATTTGACGGGCACAGTGGCTGCATATAATGGGCACAGTGGCTGCATATGGTGAGCACAAATGACTGCATTTGATGGGCACAATGGCTGCATTTGATGGGCACAATGGCTGCATTTGATGGGCACAATGGCTGCATATGATGGGCACAAATGGCTGCATTTGACGGGCACAATGGCTGCATATGATGGGCACAAATGGCTGCATTTGATGGGCACAAATGGCTGCGTACGATGGGCACAAGTGGCTGCATATGGTGGGCACAGTGGCTGCATTTGACGGGCACAGTGGCTGCATTTGACGGGCACAGTGGCTGCATATTATGTGCACAGTGGCTGCATATGACGGGCACAAATGGCTGCATTTGACAGGCACAGTGAGGCTGCAATTGATTGGGGGGGGGGGTGGTTTCAGTATTTTTCAGTTTGTTTGCACCCACCCAAAAAAATTTTGAGCACCAGCCGCCACTGTCACAGACACTGCTGTATAATTTTCCTTGACCTCCCGTATATGTATTTTGCAGGGCTGTGCACAGACAGATTTGTGTAAGCGGAGTCTCCGTGTGTCAGGCTGCTACTTTCGTTCCTGAACAGATTGCATAGCCCTTCACATTATGTACATCATGCAGTGTGGATGATTATATTGATGAGGAATGTCTTTCATGCAAAGTGTCACGTACCTGGTAGGTAGAGCCCGGAATGCAGGGAATGGCCTCTCGTATACCTCTGACTCGGGAACCCCTGGTAGTGTTGACAGGGGCTCGAGAGTACAAAGGGGCACAAGTGCCTGACTGGAAGGCTGGAGTAGAGGGCTGGATCCTGTAATCAGCAGGGAGGTGCACTGTAGTCCAGCAGCAGGATGTAGACGGCAGGGAGGTGCACTATAGTCCAGCAGCAGGATGCAGAGAGCAGGGAGGTGCACTGTATTCCAGCAGCAGGGAGGTGCACTGTAGTCCAGCAGCAGGATGTAGACAGCAGGGAGGTGCACTGTAGTCCAGCAGCAGGATGAAGACAGCAGGGAGATGCTCTGTAGTCCAGCAACAGGATGCAGACAGCAGGGAGGTGCACTATATTCCAACAGCAGGATGCAGACAGCAGGGAGGTGCACTGTGGTCCAGCAGCAGGATGCAGACAGCAGGGTCAAAACACAGGCGGGCAGATCAGGTACAGGAGGGCGATCCAAAAGAGTAGTCAAAGTCCAAGCCGGAATCGGGGCAGGCAGCAAACATGGAAGTCAGGAACAGGCCAAGTAGGTAATAGATTCAGGTAACAAGGTAACAGGGCATCAGGGGTCTTCAGGAAACGCTGTAGACCGGACAGCAAGGCATCAGTCCCCTTAAATAGCACATCTTGGCGCCAAGTGCTGTCACAAGGAGCGCACGCGCGATCCTGCGCGCCCGTGCGCCACTATTTGCGCTATTGCACGTGCGCTGGACGGCTCCTTTGTGCACACGTGTTCTTCTAGTTCTAATATTGCTAGGACGTTTGCTAGAAGGCATTTCCTGACACAAAAGCTTGGCCCCTCCCACAGGCACAGCTCTATTTTTTCTCGACCTGCCATTGATATATAGTTACATAGTTACATAGTAGGTGAGGTTGAAAAAAGACACAAGTCCATCAAGTCCAACCTATGTGTGTGATTATGTGTCAGTATTACATTACATATCCCTGTATATTGCGGTCATTCAGGTGATTATCTAATAGTTTCTTGAAGCTATCAATGCTCCCCGCTGAGATCACCGCCTGTGGAAGGGAATTCCACATCCTTGCCGCTCTTACAGTAAAGAACCCTCTACGTAGTTTAAGGTTAAACCTCTTTTCTTCTAATTGTAATGAGTGGCCACGAGTCTTATTAAACTCTCTTCTGCGAAAAAGTTTTATCCCTATTGTGGGGTCACCAGTACAGTATTTGTAAATTGAAATCATATCCCCTCTCAAGCGTCTCTTCTCCAGAGAGAATAAGTTCAGTGCTCGCAACCTTTCCTCATAACTAAGATCCTCCAGACCCTTTATTAGCTTTGTTGCCCTTCTTTGTACTCGCTCCATTTCCAGTACGTCCCTCCTGAGGACTGGTGCCCAGAACTGGACAGCATACTCCAGGTGCGGGCGGACCAGAGTCTTGTAGAGCGGGAGAATTATCGTTTTATCTCTGCAGTTGATCCCCCTTTTAATGCATGCCAATATTCTGTTTGCTTTATTAGCAGCAGCTTGGCATTGCATGCCATTGCTGAGCCTATCATCCACTAGGACCCCCAAGTCCTTTTCCATCCTAGATTCCCCCAGAGGTTCTCCCCCCAGTGTATAAATTGCATTCATATTTTTGCCACCCAAATGCATTATTTTACATTTTTCTACATTGAACCTCATTTGCCATGTAGTCGCCCACCCCATTAATTTGTTCAGGTCTTTTTACAAGATTTCCACATCCTGCGGAGAAGTTATTGCCCTGCTTAGCTTAGTATCGTCTGCAAATACAGAGATTGAACTGTTTATCCCATCCTCCAGGTCGTTTATGAACAAATTAAATAGGATTGGTCCCAGCACAGAACCCTGGAGAACCCCACTACCCACCCCTGACCATTCTGAGTACTCCCCATGTATCACCACCCTCTGAACACTTGTAGCCAGTTTTCAATCCATGTACTCACCCTATGGTCCATGCCAACGCACCTTATTTTGTAAGTAAACGTTTATGGGGAACTGTGTCAAATGCTTTTGCAAAATCCAGATACACCACGTCTACGGGCCTTCCTTTATCTAGATGGCAACTCACCTCCTCATAGAAGGTTAATAGATTGATTTGGCAAGAACGATTCTTCATGAATCCATGCTGATTACTGCTAATGATATCATTCTTATTACTAAAATCTTGTATATAGTCCCTTATCATCCCCTCCAAGAGTTTACATACTATTGATGTTAGGCTAGCTGGTCTGTAATTCCCAGGGATGTTTTTTGGGCCCTTTTTAAATATTGGTGCTACATTGGCTTTTCTCCAATCAGCTGGTACCATTCCAGTCAATAGACTGTCTGTAAAAATTAGGAACAACGGTCTGGCAATCACCTGACTGAGTTCCCTAAGTACCCTCGGATGCAAGCCATCTGGTCCCGGTGATTTATTAATGTTAAGTTTCTCAAGTCTAATTTTAATTCCGTCCTCTGTTAACCATGTAGGTGCTTTCTGTGTTGTGTCATGAGGATAAACACTGCAGTTTTGGTTACTGAAGCCCCCCGATTCACTCGTGAAGACTGAGGAGAAGAATAAATTCAATACCTTTGCCATCTCCCCATCCTTTGTAACCAGATGTCCTTCCTCATTCTTTATGGGGCCAATATGGTCTGTCCTCCCTTTTTTACTGTTTACATACTTAAAGAATTTCTTGGGATTTTTTTTGCTCTCCTCCGCTATGTGTCTTTCATGTTCTATCTTAGCCATCCTAATTGCACCCTTACATTTCTTATTGCATTCTTTATAAATTCTGAATGCTGTGGATGATTCCTCAACCTTGTATTTTTTGAAGGCCTTCTCCTTTGCTTTTATATGCATTTTTACATTGGAGTTAAGCCATCCAGGATGTTTGTTCGCTCTTTTAAATTTATTACCCAATGGGATACATTGGCTAATGCCCTTATTTAATATGCTCTTAAAGCAAACCCATCTTTCCTCCGTATTCTTTGTTCCTAATATTTTATCCCAATTTATGCCTTTTAGCAAGGTTTGTAGTTTAGGGAAGTTGGCTCTTTTGAAATTCAGTGTCTTTGTGTTCCCTTTATGTCTCCTATTTGTGTGATTTATACTGAAACTAATTGACCTGTGATCGCTGTTACCTAAATTGCCCCGTATTTCCACATCTGTTATCAGGTCTGTATTGTTGGTAATCAGTAGATCTAGTAATGGTTTATTTCTAGTTGGTGCGTCTACCATCTGACCCATAAAATTGTCCTGCAAGACACTAAGGAACTGGCTAGCCTTAAATGAATGCGCGGTTCCCTCCGCCCAGTCTATGTCTGGATAATTAAAATCCCCCATTATAATAACACTTCCCATCCTTGCTGCTAATCCAATTTGTGATAGGAGATCCGTCTCCACTTCCTCCCTCAGGTTAGGGGGCCTATAGCATACTCCCAGTATTATTTTCCCCTTAGCTTCATCCCTTTGGAGCTCTACCCATAAAGATTCCACCTCCTCCCTAGCCCCCTCAGTGATGTCATCTCTCACATTCACTTGTACATTATTCTTGATATATAGGCATACCCCTCCCCCTTTTTTACCCTCTCTATCCTTGCGGTATAGGGTATACCCTTGAATGTTTGCCAGCCAATCATGAGAGCTGTTGAACCAGGTCTCTGAAATTCCCACAAAATCCAAATCCTCCTTGTACAACAGTATCTCTAGTTCACCCATCTTGTCCGCCAGGCTCCTGGCATTGGTGAACATGCCACATAGTTTAGACCGGTCGCATATTGTCCTCGTATTGGGTGTTTCAAGATTGCAACTTGGACTTGCTACTATACTCACCTTGTGTTTTTGTGCTTTGGTTAACCTACCACTAATGCCCCCAATACTACCCTCTGGAATATCTTCCGCGCTGGCTATCACTGTCTCTGGACCCTCCCCCCCATCGCCTAGTTTAAAAACCCCTCTAACTTTTTGGCCATCTTCATTCCCAGCAGATCTGCACCCTCCTCATTTAGGTGCAGTCCGTCCCTTCTATAGTACCGGTTACCGACTGAGAAGTCGGCCCAGTCCTCCAGGAACCCAAACCCCTCCTTACTACACCAGCTCTTCAGCCACTTGTTTACTTCCCAAATCTCCCTCTGCCTCTCTGGTGTGGCTCGATGTACTGGTAGTATTCCTGAGAACACTACCTTGGAGGTCCTTTTCCTCAATTTAGCTCCTAAGTCCCTAAAATCGTTCTTTAGGACACTCCATCTGCCTCTGACTTTGTCATTGGTGCCAACGTGCACCATGACAGCCGGGTCTTCCCCAGCCCCTCCCAGTAATCTGTCCACAAGATCCGTGATGTGCCGAACCCGAGCGCCCGGTAGACAACATACTGTTCGGCGCTTCAGGTCTTGGTTACAGATTGCCCTCTCTGTCCTTCTAAGAATTGAGTCCCCTACCACCAGAATCTGTCTTTCCTTTCCCTTTGCTGCCCCCCCACTCTCACTGGAGGAGTTCTTCCCCTGGCAGCTAGGAGAGTCCCTCATCTCCAGCAGTGCTGGTCCCTGACTGGTTACACCAATGTCACTCAATGGAGCGTACATATTGGGATCCTCCAGTCCTGGATCGGCCTCCCTGGCACTTCCCCCTCTACCCCTCCTGACTGTCACCCATCTACTCTTTGCTAGTGCCTGCACCTCTTTGTCTCCACCCGCCTCTGTGCTGGCCCCTGCCGGCACCTGCCGTGTACGTTCCTGGTTCACCTTTAGTATGGAGGGACTTCTCAGTGCTGACAGTTGCTTCCCCAGATTCAGAACCTGGGCTTCCAGGGAAACAATGTGCTTACATTTTGCACAGCAGTATTCGCCCTCGATCGGATGATCAAGGAACGCATACATGCGGCAAGATGTACAAAGAGTCGCCTCTCCACACCCGCCGGGCATCGTACCTATTAAATTTAGTGAGGATTTGGGGATTTTACCCTGTCCAAATTACCTAACAACTAGCTTCCTGGCACTAATACTCAAGACAATACACAGGTACACGACAAGACAATACACAGGTACACAATACACAAGTACTAACGATCCACACACACTACTCAGACAACACTCAGATACTCACACTACACAGGTACTATGACCCCTGTTATAACCTCCTGTTTTAAAATCTTGTTTTTAACTCCCACTTAATCCAGCTCCACTTACACCAAGCTCCACAGCTTCAAACTGAGCACGCTCAGACTGAGTCCTACAACAAGTTAAATAGGCACCTGTGAGCAATTAACCACACAGTGCTATGCAAGGGGCCTGCCCCCCTTCAGCAGAGCAGGCTAGGGGTGGGGGCGGGGCTGAAGGCGGTGCAGCTCTATATTTTTCCTCGACCTTGTCCCATTGATATAGACTGTGCTAAGCACGGGACCTGCCACCATTCTCCAGAGCAGGCTAGGGGCGTATTAGGGGCGGGGCTGGAGGCGGGGCTGACGATAATGTAATTAAGGAACTTGAACCGCCTCCGCCCGCATCTAAAATTTTCCTCGACTGAAAGGAGAGTCTGCGCGTGCGCAGTATAGCTGCAGTGAAACCGCGCATGCGCAGTGGAGCCCCGCGATCAGCTGTGTTGTGACGTAGCTGCACAGGAAGTGACGCGGTCGAGGTTCTGCATGGGTCGAGGAATTTTTTACCACACCGGCAGCACTCATGCAGCCCCAGAGCATGACACTCCCACCACCATGCTTGATTGTAGGCAAGACACACTTGTCTTTGTACTTCTCACCTGGTTGACGCCACAGAAGCTTGACACCATCTGAACCAAATAAAATTATCTTGGTCTCATCAGACCACAGGACATGGTTCCAGTAACCCATGTCCTTAGGCTGCTTGTCTTCAGCAAACTGTTTGTGGGCTTTCTTGTGCATCATCTTTTAGAAGAGGCTTCCCTCTGGGACGACAGCCATGCAGACCAATTTGATGCAGTGTGTGGCGTATGGTCTGAGCACTGACAGGCTGACCCCCTACCCGTTAAACCTCTGCAGCAATGCTGGCAGCACTTATGTCTTTTTCCAAAAGACAACCTCTGGATATGATACTGAGCAAGTGCACTCATCTTCTTTGGTCAACCATGGCGAGGCCTGTTCTGAGTGAAACCTGTCCTGTTAAACCATTGTATGGTCCTGGCCTACGTCCTGCAGCTCAGTTTCAGAGTCTTGGCAATCTTCTTATAGCCCAGGCCATCTGTAGAGCAACAATTCTTTTTTTCAGATCCTTAGAGAGTTCTTTGCCATGAGGTGCCATGCTGAACTTCCAGTGACCAGTATGAGAGAGTGAGAGAGCGATAACACCAAATTTAACACATCTGCTCCTCATCCACACCTGAGACCTTGTAACACTAACAAGTCACATGACACTGGGGAGGGAAAATGGCTTATTGGGCCCAATTTGGACATTTTCACTTAGGGATGTACTCACTTTTGTTGCCAGTGGTTTAGGTGGCACAGGCTGCATTGGTGGCACAGGCTGCATTGGCGGGCGCAGGCTGCATTGGTGGACCCGGGTAGGCTGCATTGTTGGGCACAGATAAAGTTGTGGTTAATATTTTTATAACTTAATTCTGCATAAAACATTTAAGTGTCATTTCATGAGATAATTTATGAGGGCATGTTTAGGGGTGGAATTAGGGGCGGGGCAACTGGTGGCGAGTAACCCTCGAGGCCTGGCTAGTAGCTCAGGACTTGAAATTTTGAGCCCTGGGTACTTTGTACTTTCACATCAGTTCCCACCCTCAAGGAGCTTACAATCAGGAAAGCTCAATAATGCCTGTCCTTTTCACACAACTTTTTCATTCCTAGAAGCCATAGTACATCTTCTATGAATGAAACACAATTTATGAGTGGAGGAGACGAAGCTTTCAATCATCTTCCTCTCCTCCATTCATGGAGCACTTTTCATTCATAGAAGCTATAGTATGAATGGAGGAGTTGGGTGAAAACGGTGGGCATACTTTTGCACCATGTGCCTTATGAGGTGGTGGACTCACAAAATTATTTAAGGATAGGATTGTCTCTTTCCCTTGTTGGAATTTAATGGTGACTGTTCACACTGTTTTATTTATGAGAGGTTATTATGCAAACATTAACCCCTTCACTTCTAAGAGTAAAACAAATGTTAATGCTTAAGCACAATTTTGCAATTTTAACATGTGTTAGTAAAACTACTTTGGGCATGCAGGTGGATTATACTTTTTTTCAGGCAGGACAAATTGGGCTTCCATTTGGTGGGAAATGGTAATGGATATCTCCTGATTTTTGTTTTATTATCATAGGAAGACTGGCCCAAATGCATATAAAAAATTGTATTTATTTTTTTTAAATGTAGCTGTATATTTATTGTTACTACCAACCCCCTACCACAAAAGAACAATCCAAAATAAATTCTCCTGCTGTGGACGATCGCAGATAGCACATATGTGTATGTTAGTTGTATGTACCCATAGTACAGTCCAAAACAATAGTGTGCATTTTGCTTTTTTTATTCTACCTAAAACACGCTGACACTGATACTAATTTTAAAAATGCTTTTAAAAAAATACTGCCAAAATATACTGACCATGAAATTTGACCGTGACCCTTGACCCAAACACTAACCCTGGCACTGACCTAGATCAATCCTTCATCTAGCTATTTTTTATTTATATTGTTATTATTATTATTTTTTACACACAGTTGTTTTTTTTCTCTCTAAGGAGAGAGAGCGATACAATGTGTATCTCTCCCCTCCATTTGCAGAGAGAGAAACACAGCGGTGGGCTTCACAGTGACTGATCACTGTGATAGCCAATCAGAGACTATCACAGTGATCAGGTGTCCCTGAACTGGGAATTCCGGGTACCGATCAATAGAACGGGACCCAGGGCTTTCACTGAGACCCCTGTCTCTGTGCTGGGAGCGCGCACAAAGACAGATACGCATAAATGTGGCCCCACAGAAAAAGCCCAGTCCAGTGGGGCTGCATATATGCGTACTGTTGGCGTGAAGGGATTAATCAAACCCCTTTCTAGACTTCACTCTTTGTGGAAGATAAAGTTTTGCAACCTGTATCACACATAAAATTTTTAATTAAAAATTATTGGAAACAAAAAGGGTGGGCATAGCCAGGCACTCTTGATGAGTGCCTGTCACATGTCCCTCAGCTCTATTAAACACATTGCCATAATCTTTCTACTAAAGCAAGAACAGCAGGAACCAATTCCCATTGAGTAAGTAACGTCCCTTGTGCTGGGTTTAGGTTTTAACTTCTTGCCTGTAGTTGAACTTTCATCTGCATTATGACACAAACACACGTTATATGCACTGCCTTTGACTTCTATGGGCCTTCCAATGCATTAAAATGTAAGAAAAAAAACAGACAGTCTTTTACCAAATATACCAGAATGCGGCGCAGGATAAGAGCAGCCACTTTCTTTATTATGGGGACATTAAGACTGGAGATATGGCTTATCTCTGTTACTGTTCCAAAATGTAAACCATGTGAACACCCATGCGATCCGATTCCAGTCCGATTCCAATATGCATGGCTGAATTCGCATTGCACAGACATTGCATGCAATCTGCACAGCAGTGTGCTGCAAATCACATGCGATGTCTAACATCGCACCAGTTTGAATCCAACCTAAAGGAAAACAGTTTTTATTGCAGGATGTTTAGGGTATTCTCATTCTTTTTATTTATTTATTTTTTTAGGTTCTAACGATAATTTTTTTTCTAGTATAGTTTTTGGTCTTTCTGCTTACCAGGAAGATGGTCAGGTAAAACTTAGTGTGCTCTCTGCCTACCAGGGAGCAGGATCTATTGGTTAGGTCTGCTCATTGTACTCAGGTGCAGCTCAGCTTGTTCTGACTGTCCCCCACTGATTCAATAGGGAGGCATATTGGACAGTGGGAGTGGACTTGGCAAGTGGGTGCACAGGTTCTGTTACATCCCTGGCAATTGGTGGAGGGAAAGTGCTGGATTGCATTGTGGGATACTGTATATAAGGCCAGAGTACATGTGCTCAGAGTTAGTTAAGCTGGGGAACAGAGTCTAGGAGGGAAAGGGATGGCTGCCCTCTCCTCCGTGGAGTTGGTGGTGCGGCCCTGGGTGGTCGACCCAGGAGCCTAGAGAGAGAAGCTGAACCCAGACGCTCTGCAGAGCTGGTCGACCCAGGAGCCTAGAGAGAGAAGCTGAACCCAGACGCTCTGCAGAGCTGACTGGAAGGGAGACACCAGGAAGGATCTAAATCTGCCTACTGTGAGTACAGATCTGTGTCTTTGGGGCCTTTCGAGTGGGGGCTGCCCCCTTCAGCTAGAAGATTCAGTGGATGGGTGTCAGTAAAGGGGATGCTAGAGAGTGTCCTGAAGATAAAGTATTGCATCAAGTTTGCTGCTAGTGAGAGCAAGAAGACTTAATACTTCCATACATGTGGCTGTATGGTTCAAGCAGTGTGTCTGCTTCCACAGATAATGCGGTGAGGCCAAGTGAGAGTTGTCCTCATCTATTGTGAATAGTTCAAGTTGGAGTATCCCACTCATCCCTTCTCCCATCCAAGTTCAAAATAAAATACAAAAAAACAAAATACCCTGGACTGGTCTTTGAGTAACGAGCAAGCGGGAGTAAGGGAGGGACAAGCAGGAACTCCTACCACACAGGCAAGAGCTCTCAGCAACCAAGCGGAAACCCATAGCAACATAGTGGGTAATTTATTTATTTCAGGTACTTATATAGCGCCGTCAATTTACGCAGCACTTTACATATACATTATACATTCACATCAGTCCCTACACCCTCAAAGAGCTTACAATCTAAGGTCCCTAACTCACATTCATACATACTAGGGCCAATTTAGACAGGATCCAATTAACCTACCAGCATGTTTTTGGATCCTCAGCAACCAAGCGGGAACTCATAGCAACCAAGCGTGGACCCTCAGCAATGTAGTGGGAACCCTTTGCAACCAGCTGCAGGTAACCAGGAAGAGACCTATGAAGTCAACGCTCAGCAATCCCTACGGGGAGAGTGCTACATTTATAACAATGTCTTTTGATTGTTACAGTGCAATCTGCAGTTCTTCGTTATGATCAGCATGGCCAGATCTAGGGGGGTTGCTGGGGTAGGCTAAGCCCCCCAGATTTTAGTTGTGCCCCCCCCCCAGGCAACCCATTGATCTTGTCCCTCTAGTAAAGCTAGCTGCATGTCTCAAGGCTGTCTGTGACAATCTCACAAAGCTCAGACAACACACTCCCCCCCCCCCCTTCCCTGCACAAAAAGGAGAGGAGAGAGAGAGATCGGTGTGCACACCTTCTCCCTCCCCCTCTCATTGTGTCTGCCCCACCCACATCCTGATTCCTGCCTAGTGCTGTGCCTGAGAGGATGTGTGGGCAGGAAATTTGAAGCACTGCAGCCATGGTGGCTACAAGATTGATTCATCTGCTGAGCCACCAGACAATCCTGGGGTGAAAGAGCTGAGCTCTGCACTATGACTGAACTCTACTATGACTATCTCCCTCCCCCATCTGTCTTCCTCCCCCTTTCTGTTCATGTCCAATTAGCACTCAGGGACAACTTTAGTTACAGTATATTGGGAGATGGCTTACAATCTGCTAGTTGGATAAACTGATGCAGTTTTTAACTCACAGCTACAGCATAGTTGCCTTTTTTGCTGTGCATCCAAAAAGCTTCTGTAGGCCGAGAATGTACTTTAATTAGGGGTGGGGAATTCATTTAAAATGGGCATGGTTTTAAAAGTGACATATTGTTATTTAAATTAAACCTATAACAGAGAGCTGTAGTTGTGGGCTAAAGAAATACAAAGGTAAACAGAAACAACAAAACACTGGTAGTAACAGCACACATGTAAACACTCACCCTAGGGATCCTTTCACATGGGCTTTCCGATCAGGTCCTCGTGCCAGTTTTTGAGGCACACCTGATCACCTGTCTCCCTTATGGAGCTGACACCCTCCGCCATCCGATCCGATCCTGCCTGCAAAATGCAGATGGATGGTGGCCCTATTTTTATCCATCTGGCGGATCGGATAAAAACGGACAGGCCGTTTCCGCCGGATTTCCCCAATCCACTGTGCACAGCAGAGAGGACAGGACCTGGTAACTGTAGACAATAACTACATGAATAATCATTCTGCACAGTAAAGAAAAGCAGGTGAAAAATCACTAGTTATAAAAATTTATTTGTCCTGTGCAATAAATGATGCTTAACACGTATACAATGACAATGGTGTACCCAGCAGAGTTGACACCCTGGTGGAAAATTTATTAACAACTGCCCTCCCCAAGCTCCCCCATACATCACAATTTCAGTAGAAATCACTAAACATAATGAAATCTAATAATGGGCAGAAACAAATTGGAGACAGTGAAGATTTTCTTTAGCTGTCGGCAAAAGCATGGCCGTACCAGAGAGAGGGCAACGCTGGGGATGTTCTAAATGATGTTGACTGTTTTAAAGGATAAGATTCATAGTGGAGGAGTGTGGAGGGTATAGCGGTGGGCAGTATGTGTTGGAGAGGAGTGCATAGGGTATTGCAGTGGGTAGTAAGTGCAGCAGAAGAGTGCAAAGAATATATGGTGGATGGTATGTGCCAGAAAAGAGTGCAGGGGTATGGCAGTGGGTAATATGTGTAGGAGTAGGGTGCGAAGGGTATGATGATGAGCATTGTGCGCAAGAGAGCTAAGGAGAGGCCAAATTTGTGAGCAACAGGTGCAGGCGAGTAGGGTAAAGGGTATGAAAGTAGGAAGTATGTGTAGGAGAGGAGTGTGGAGGATATGATGGTGGGCAGTATGTGTAGGAGAAATATGCAGAACATATGCAAAATCAGATTGTATTGTGTCAGCTACACTAGGTTTAACTGTTCACTGTCAGCTATGATGACTCTGCTGACAATGTTAGCAACCCCAATTAAGGTGGGGGGCTGTGAAGCAGGGTGGGGAGCTAATCTGATATGGAGGAAGGGGGGTTGTAAAGGGGTTGGAGAGGAATGAACAAGGACTGTGTAGTAGTGACTATAGAGAGATTATTGGAAAGAGCTACGGATGTTCGTGCAGCCCGTTGCCTGATCAAGGGTAAGGACACTGCGGACACTAACTGGCTATGCTTTACATACTGAACAGAGAGAGCAGAAGCGGCTCTCTAATCAGGCAAATTAGGCGGCCGCCTAAGGCCTCGCAACTCATAGGGGCCCCGCGGGCTCCTAATTTGCCTAATTGAAAAGCCGGTTCTGTAGCAGAGCTCCCTGCTCTATCGCACTGGCTGCTATGTTTCTCATGCCCTAGAATAGATAACATATATATAACTTGTAAGAGCTGCACACCCCGATTCGTTAAACTGAATGGAAGATCCCTCAAGGGGTTTTTTTAGCAGCAAAGTGATATTCAAGGCAAGTAACAATGATTTTCTTAAAAATGAGTAGTTCTTTATTTATGTCATAATATCAAAAAGGGGATATATGGCATAAACACGTAGGAGTCGTAAAAAGCAATTCTAGTCTTGACATAAAAAGCATAGCTCATCAACAATGGAAAAACTGCACATGAACTCAATTTATATTTAAAACCATAAAACTTATGTAGAGCTTCACATGATATCCCTACGCGTTTCAACCTGTTTTTGTAAAGGTCTTCTTCAGGGTAAATTATTCTATGCAAAAAAGAAAATGTTTATAAGTTATACTGTCTGTAACTGTATCATTATTTTACATGGTCATTGTATACTGTTATAGTAGAGTTGGCTATGTGCATTTACCACTTCTTGACGAGAAAGTTACATTCCATAGCCAGACAAATTGCTGTTCATCTAAAAGCGCTCCAAGCCCGATGTATCCTCACATTGTTCTCCTGTCCTCCACGGAAGAGAAGACTCCACCTCCACACGACTTGCAGGAAGTCACCAATTTGTAGGACTGGGGGGAGAAAGGGGTTTGGGTGGGCACAAGGGCACCCTCAATTTTCTAAATTGCAACATTTAAAAAGAATTTTATTTACAATGACCTCAAGGAATATCACAGACAGTTCATTAAGGGCCTAAAAGTACATATGCAGGAATAGCGGTGTCGTATCTGATCAACATAAGTTGTCTAATACGCATATAGCCAATAAGTGTATATGCGCATACCTATATGGCCAACCGATAATGCTTTTTTATATATACAGTTGCAATAAAAAGTATGTGAACCCTTTTGGAATGATATGGATTTCTGCACAAATTGGTCATAAAATGTGATCTGATCTTCATCTAAGTCACAACAAGAGACAATCACAGTCTGCTTAAACTAATAACACACAAAGAATTAAATGTTACCATGTTTTTATTGAACACACCATGTAAACATTCACAGTGCAGGTGGAAAAAGTATGTAAACCCCTAGACTAATGAGATCTCCAAGAGCTAATTGGAGTGAGGTGTCAGCCAACTGGAGTCCTATCAATGAGATGAGATTGGAGGTGTTGGTTACAGCTGGCCTGCCCTATAAAAAACACACACCAGTTCTGGGTTTGCTTTTCACAAGAAGCATTGCCTGATGTGAATGATGCCTCGCACAAAAGAGCTCTCAGAAGACCTACGATTAAGAATTGTTGACTTGCATAAAGCTGGAAAGAGATAAAAAAAAAGTCTCTCCAAAAGCCTTGTTGTTCATTAGTCCACAGTAAAACAAATTATCTATAAATGGAGAAAGTTCAGCACTGCTGCTACTCTCCCTAGGAGTGGGCGTCCTGTAAAGATGACTGCAAGAGCACAGCGCAGACTGCTCAATGAGGTGAAGAAGAATCCTAGAGTGTCAGCTAAAGACTTACAAAAGCCTCTGGCATATGCTAACATCCCTGTTAGCAAATCTACGATACATAAAACACTAAACAAGAATGGATTTCATGGGAGGATACCACAGAGGAAGCCACTGCTGTCCAAAAAAAACATTGCTGCACGTTTACAGTTTGCACAAGAGCACCTGGATGTTCCACAGCAGTACTGACAAAATATTCTGTGGACAGATGAAACCAAAGTTGAGTTGTTTGGAAGAAACACACAACACTATGTGTGGAGAAAAAGAGGCACAGCACACCAACATCAAAACCTCATCCCAGCTGTGAAGTATGGTGGTGTGGGCATCATGGTTTGGGGCTACTTTGTTGCATCAGGGCCTGGACGGATTGCTATCATCGAATGAAAAATGAATTCCCAAGTTTATCAAGACATTTTGCAGGAGAACTTAAGGCCATCTGTCCACCAGCTAAAGTTCAACAGAAGATGGATGTTGCAACAGGACAACGACCCAAAGCATAGAAGTAAATCAACAACAGAATGGCTTAAACAGAAGAAAATACTCCTTCTGGAGTGGCCCAGTCAGAGTCCTGACCTCAACCCAATTGAGATGCTGTGGCATGACCTCAAGAAAGCGATTCACACCAGACATCCCAAGAATATTGCTGAACTGAAACAGTTCTGTAAAGAGGAATGGTCAAGAATTACTCCTGACCGTTGTGCCTGTCTGATCTGCAACTACAGGAAACGTTTGAAGTTATTGCTGCCAAAGGAGGTTCAACTAGTTATTACATCCAAGGGTTCACATACTTTTTCATCAGCTGCCCCAGCGCTCATCCCCTCCCCTTGCCCATTGACCCCCCCCATATCCATGCAGCTGTAACAGCTGCTGTGGCGTGGCTCCCTTGGCGTCCTGGAGGGTGTTTAAACCCCGGCTACTGCTGTCATGGCTGTGGCAACAGCGAGACACCCCGACGTACCTTGCATGCGTGGGAAACACCGCAAGCACGCGTGATGCCATGACGTCACGCACATGCGCGGTAGCACCGCGGACGTGCACGCCATCAGAGACATCCAGCGATGGTCATGGGACGCCGCCGGCACACATAGGCTCCATCTAGCGGCGCAATGGGAAACTGCACCGCTTGGAGCTTAAAGGAGGAGAACTGCTGGAAAACCAGTGTCTTCTCTGTGTGCCGGGAAGAAGGGGAAGCGAGGAATACTTACCCCAGGAGGAGGACGGAGAAATGCGGGAACGGTATTCACCAAGGGCTGGAGGGCGAAAAGAGAAACAGCAATTAGGATTCCATATGTATATAAGGACTCCCTATGTTAAATGTCGATTCTTAAATAAGAAAAATCATTTTTGCTATAGGTATATTCCTCTTTTTAATTCACCAATCCGACAGTAATTGGTTGTCTGTGGGTTACAAAGGTCCAAGTAATTTCCCGATGAATGTTCTAATAAAGCTTAAGATTAAAGGGAAAAAAGTAAAAATTTAATATGTTTTACCAAATGCAATTTATTCCTATCGCCCCCTCGATCAGGAATATGTATCCCATTGAGGGCGGCAAACGTTACTTTTAACATTTTGTAGTGGTGATGGGGCGCCACGTGTCTGCCCACGGTCGGTATCGATTTCCAATCTCCGTGCTGTACACATGTTTCGAAATTCTGTATGGATTAATTTTGTCTTTGACATAACAGTAAAATTATCTAATGTGCCAGAATAGGGCGGATTTTTTCTCCAATGGTCTGTTCAGTTTTTGGAGGAGGGAGGAGATTAATGTTTCAATCTGGTATCCCTGCTTGAAAGCTCGAAATCTTGCAGCCAGACATGAGAATCACCCATTCATCACCTTGAAAGTTACTCATATTTACAAAATAAACAATACAAACAATAAAGGGAAATACTGGACCAATAGCTTACTTTTTACAACTCATATGTGTTAGAGAAAGGGAAAGCAAAGGGGGGCGGGTGTTTAACCACCCAAAATTATATAGAATAGATAACACATATATATAAGTTGTTAGAGCTGCACACCCCAATTTGTTAAATTGAATGGAAGATCCCTCAAGGGGTTTTTTAGCAGCAAAGTGATATTTAAGGCAAGTAACAATGATTCTTAGTTCTTTATTTTTGTCATAATCTCAAAAAGGTGATATATGGCATGAACACATAGGAGTCGTAAAAAGCAATTTTAGCCTTGACATAAAAAGCATAGCTCATCAACAATGGAAAAACTGCACATAAACTCAATCTATATTTAAAACCATAAAACTTATGTATGTATGTTTCTCATGCCCTGTCCTTGGCCAGCTCCTCCTGGTTCCTCTCTCCTGCCTAATGCAGCACCACCCAGCTCAGTGTCTTCCCCAGCCAGAGTCCCACCCCCCAAAGTCGGCTGCATCCATTCCTTTCTGCGGTGCTCCGGAAATGCTCTGCACACTTCCCCTGCGCTAAGGAAGTTTAAGGACACGTGTGCAGCAGCTCTATGAGAGCCGGAGGACACTGCAGGCTTGTCTGCCAGCCCCCAACCCATGCTGATCGCCCTGTCTGTGCTGCTGCTGGAGGGAGCCCAGCCAGGCAACCATAGATGAGGGGCCTGCAGCTTGGATATGACCCCATATCCCAGGGATATGCAATTAGCGGACCTCCAGCTGTTGCAAAACTACAAGTTCCATCATGCTCTGCCTCTGGGTGTCATGCTTGTGGTTTCCAGAGTCTTGCAATGCCTCATGGGACTTGTAGTTCTGCAACAGCTGGAGGTCTGCTAATTGCATATCCCTGCCATATCCGCTCACACCATCCCATACCCCACCCTTCCTCCCCTGGGGACAGGGCCCCCCATCATCTTCCCTGGGGATAGGGACCCCATCATCTCACCTGGGGACAGGGACCCCATCTTCCTTGAGGACAGGGCCCCCATCATCTCCCCTGGGGACAGGGCCCCCACCATCATCCCTGGGGACAGGAACCCCATCATCTCCCTTGGGGACAAGGGCCCCCATCATCTCCCCTGGGGACAAGGTCCCCATCATCTCCCCTAGGGGCAGGGCCCCATCATCTCCCCTAGCAACTGGGACCCCTTATTCTTTGAGGACAGGGCCCCCACCATTTTTCCTGGGGACAGGACCCCCTTCCCGTTTTTAGGACAGGGGCCCCGTCTCACTCTGGGACAGGGCCCCCATCATCTCCCCTGGGGACAGGGACCCCCTTCTCACTTGGGGACAGTACCCCATCATCTCCCCTGGGGACAGGACCCCCATCATCTCCCCTGGGGATGGGGACCTCATCTCCCTTGGGGACAGGGCCCCCGTCATCTCCCCTGGGGACAAGGCCCCCATTATCTCCCGTGGGGGCAGGGCCCCATCTCCCCTGGCAACTGGGACCCCTTATTCTCTGGGGACAGGGCCCCCACCATCTTCCCTGGGGATGGGAACCCCATCTCCCCTGCGGTCAGGGACTCCTTCTCACTTGGAGATAGAGCCCCCACCATTTTTCCTGGGGACAGGACCCCCTTCCCGATGGGACCCCTTCTCACTTGAGGACAGGGACCCCCTTCTAACTTGAGGACAGGGACCCCCTTCTCACTTGGGGACAGGGACCCCCTTCTCACTCTGGCACAGGGCCCCCATCATCTCCCTTGGGCACAGGGCCCCCATCATCTCCCTTGGGCACAGGGCCCCCATCATCTCCCTTGGGCACAGGGCCCCCATCATCTCCCTTGGGGACAGGGCCCCCATCATCTCCCCTGGGGGCAGGGGCCCCATCATCTCACCTTGGGACAGGGCCCCCATCTCCCTTGAGGACAATGCCCCATCATCTCTCCTGGCTACAGGGACCCCTTCTTCCCTGGGGATGGGTACCTCATCTTTCCTGGGGAAGGGACACCTTCTCATATGGGCACAGGGACCCCCTTATCACTTGGAGACAAGGTCCCCTTCATCTCCCCTGGGCACAGGGCCCCTATCATCTCTCCTGGCAATGCCAACAGGGACCCCTACTTCTCTGGGGACAGAGCCCCTACTATCTTCCCTGTGGATGGGAACCCCATCTCCCCTGGGGACAGGGACCCCTTCTCACTTGGGGACAAGGACCCATTCTACCCTGGGGACAGAGACCCCATCATCTCCCCTGGGGACAGGGCCCCCATCTCCCCTGGCAACAGGGACCCCTTCTTCTCTAGAGGCAGGGCCCCCACCATCTTCCCTGGGAATGGGAAAGCCCATCTCCCCTGCAGACAGTGGCCCCTTCTTACTTGGGGACAGGGCCCCCATCATCTCCCCTGTGGACAGGGACCCTTTCTTACTTGGGGACAGGGACCCCATCTCACCTGGGGACAGGGACCTCATCTCTGTACACTGAGAAAGAGTGCCATGACACCAGCACTGAGATAGAGAACACTGACACCAGCACTGAGATAGAGAACACTGACACCAGCACTGAGATAGAGAACACTGACACCAGCACTGAGAGCATGCCAGCACTGACACGAGCGTAGAGGTCACCGACTCCAACTTTAAGACAGCGTGCACTTAGAAAGAGTGCCATGAAACCAGCACTGAGATAGAGGACACGGAGATAGAGCGCTAGGGATGAGCCGAACACCCCCCCGGTTCGGTTCGCACCAGAACCTGCGAACGGACCGAAAATGTGCACGAACGTTAGAACGCCATTGAAGTCTATGGGACTCGAACGTTCAAAATCAAAAGTGCTAATTTTTCAAGGCTAATTTGCATGGTAAAGGGTTTGGGGACCCGGGTCCTGCCCCAGGGGACATGTATTAATGCAAAAAAAAGTTTTAAAAACTGCTATTTTTTCAGGAGCAGTGATTTTAACCACTTGAGCCCCGGACCATTATGCTGCCGCTATAAACGGAAAAAGACCGAAAATTTTGAAAAAAAATGATATTTTCTACTTTTTGTTATAAAAAAAATCCAATAAACTCAATTTTAGTCATACATTTAGGCCAAAATGTATTCGGCCACATGTCTTTGGTAAAAAAAATGTCAATAAGCGTATATTTATTGGTTTGCGCAAAAGTTATAGCGTCTACAAACTAGGGTACATTTTCTGGAATTTACACAGCTTTTAGTTTATGACTGCCTATGTCATTTCTTGAGGTGCTAAAATGGCAGGGCAGTACAAAACCCCCCCAAATGACCCCATTTTGGAAAGTAGACACCCCAAGGAAATTGCTGATAGGCATGTTGAACCCATTGAATATTTATTTTTTTTGTCCCAAGTGATTGAATAATGACAAAAAAAAAAAAATATTTACAAAAAGTTGTCACTAAATGATATATTGCTCACACAGGCCATGGGCCTATGTGGAATTGCACCCCAAAATATATTCAGCTACTTCTCCTGAGTACGGGGATACCACATGTGTGGGACTTTTTGGGAGCCTAGCCGCGTATGGGACCCCGAAAACCAATCACCGCCTTCAGGATTTCTAAGGGTGTAACTTTTTGATTTCACTCTTCACTGCCTATCACAGTTTCGGAGGCCATGGAATGCCCAGGTGGCACAACCCCCCCCCAAATGACCCCATTTTGGAAAGTAGACACCCCAAGCTATTTGCTGAGAGGCATATTGAGTCCATGGAATATTTTATATTTTGACACAAGTTGCGGGAAAGTGACACTTTTTTTTTTTTTTTTTTTTTTTTTTGCACAAAGTTGTCACTAAATGATATATTGCTCACACAGGCCATGGGCCTATGTGGAATTGCACCCCAAAATACATTTAGCTGCTTCTCCTGAGTATAGGGATACCACATGTGTGGGACTTTTTGGGAGCCTAGCCGCGTACGGGGCCCCGAAAACCAATCACCGCCTTCAGCGTTTTTAAGGGCGTGAATTTTTGATTTTACTCTTCGCTGCCTAACACCGTTTTGGAGGCCATGGAATGCCCAGGTGGCACAAAACCCCCCCAAATGACCCCATTTTGGAAAGTAGACACCCCAAGCTATTTGCTGAGAGGCATGGTGAGTATTTTGCAGCTCTCATTTGTTTTTGAAAATGAAGAAAGACAAGAAAAAACTTTTTTTTTTTTTCTTTTTTCAAATTTCAAAACTTTGTGACAAAAAGTGAGGTCTGCAAAATACTCACTATACCTCTCAGCAAATAGCTTGGGGTGTCTACTTTCCAAAATGGGGTCATTTGGGGGGGTTTTGTGCCACCTGGGCATTCCATGGCCTCCGAAACTGTGATAGGCAGTGAAGAGTGAAATCAAAAATTCACGCCCTTAGAAAGCCTGAAGGCGGTGCTTGGTTTTCGGGGTCCCGTACACGGCTAGGCTCCCAAAAAGTCTCACACATGTGGTATCCCCGTACTCAGGAGAAGCAGCAGAATGTATTTTGGGGTGTAATTTCACATATTCCCATGGCATGTTTGAGCAATATATCATTTAGTGACAACTTTGTGCAAAAAAAAAAAAAAAAAAAAAAAATTTGTCTCTTTCCCGCAACTTGTGTCGCAATATAAAATATGCCATGGACTCGACATGCCTCTCAGCAAATAGCTTGGGGTGTCTACTTTCCAAAATGGGGTCATTTGGGGGGGGTTTTGAACTGTCCTGGCATTTTATGCACAACATTTAGAAGCTTATGTCACACATCACCCACTCTTCTAACCACTTGAAGACAAAGCCCTTTCTGACACTTATTTTTTACATGAAAAAGTTTTTTTTTTTTGCAAGAAAATTACTTTGAACCCCCAAACATTATATATTTTTTTAAAGCAAATGCCCTACAGATTAAAATGGTGGGTGTTTCATTTTTTTTTTTCACACAGTATTTGCGCAGCGATTTTTCAAACGCATTTTTTGGGGAAAAAACACACTTTTTTAAATTTTAATGCACTAAAACACACTATATTGCCCAAATGTTTGATGAAATAAAAAAGATGATCTTAGACCGAGTACATGGATACCAAACATGACATGCTTTACAATTGCGCACAAACGTGCAGTGGCAACAAAATAAATACATTTTTAAAAGCCTTTAAAAGCCTTTACAGGTTACCACTTTAGATTTGCAGAGGAGGTCTACTGCAAAAATTACTGCCCTCGATCTGACCTTCGCGGCGATACCTCACATGCATGGTGCAATTGCTGTTTACGTTTGACGACAGACCGCCGCTTGCGTTCGCCTTAGCGCAAGAGCAGGGGGCGACAGGGGTGCTTTTTTTTTTTTTTTTTTTTTCTTTATTATTTTTTTGCTTTTTTATCTTATTTTTAAACTGTTCCTTTCATTTTTTTTTTTTTAAATCATTTTTATTGTTATCTCGGGGAATGTAAATATCCCCTATGATAGCAATAGGTAGTGACAGGTACTCTTTTTTGAAAAAATTGGGGTCTATTAGACCCTAGATCTCTCCTCTGCCTTCAAAGCATCTGACCACACCAAGATCGGTGTGATAAAATGCTTCCCCAATTTCCCAATGGCGCTATTTACATCCGGCGAAATCTAAGTCATAAAATGCTCGTAGCTTCCGGTTTCTTAGGCCATAGAGATGTTTGGAGCCACTCTTGTCTCTGATCAGCTCTATGGTCAGCTGGCTGAATCACCGGCTGCATTCTCAGGTTCCCTGTTGAGACAGGAGAGCCAGAGAAAAACACGGAAGACGGTGGGGGGGGGGGGGGCATTCCCTCCCACGGCTTGTAAAGGCAGTCTAGAGGCTAATTAGCCGCTAGGATTGCTTTTACATGAAAGCCGACCGCTGGCTGAAAAGAATGATACCAAGATGATACCTAAACCTGCAGGCATCATTCTGGTATAACCACTCAAAGTTGTGAATGGCGTACCTGAAGACAAAAAAATGGTTAACAATAAAGCACAGTAAACAGTAAAGTATAAATAATTACATACCTGAAAAACAAACATGATAAAACATAATAACAATAACAATAACAATAACAATAACAATAAAACACTGCAGAATAGAATACAGTAAAAAAAGAGCAGAACAATAGAGAGAGAGAATAGAGAGAGAGAACAATAAAACGACAACTATTTTTTTTTATTTTATATATATATATTTTTTTTTTTTACACTTTTTTTGTAACTAACTTTTATAACGGTAACCGGTTCCAGGTTCGGGTCTCTCAAAATGCGATGGCATCTTGGGAGACCCTGTGAAAGTGTGCCTAGTCTGTGCAATGCTGTACCCTACGCTAATACTCAACTAGTGTATGGTAGCGTTCAAAACATTCACCAATGCAAAGACCAGGATTGTCAGGACAGGAGGGACAATAATAGCGGGTGTCACGCCTATATCCGCGTTTGCTGCAGACACAACATCTTTTTGGGGGGGTTCGTTGGGTAGGGGTACTCGGGAGCACATAAAAATGCCTCTCATGCAGCCGACTGCATTTGGTTGGGGATGTGAATGGGGGAAGTACGGGTGCTGCAGAAGCGGTGGGTTCCCAATTAGGATTGGCGAATGCAGCAGGAAGGGCACTATGGGCACGACGGGCCTGTGTTTGTCTTCTTGGTGGCAGCGGGACACTACTTGTGCTTGTCACCTCACCAGCTTGAACTGCACTTATGGGACTCGCCACGTCACCAAGTGTTACTGCAGCGCTGGTTTGACTACGACCGGGGTATACTAGGCCGCTGGTGCTTGCCAGTTCAATAAAAAGCTTCCAAAAAAACTGTTAGCGATCGCAGGGATCAGGTCTGACTCTGCGAACGCTGCAGTTATGCGTTTAGTGTTTTGTAAGTGTCAGTGATCGATCGATACTGCACTTGGGTGGGCTGGACTGGGCCGGGCGGAGGGGCAAAACGCAGGTGCTAGCAGGTATCTGGGCTGATCCCGCTAACACTGCGTTTTTGGGAACCCTAAACTGCTGGGGACGCTAGTATAGATCTGATCGGATCAGATATTGATCCGTTCAGATACTATACCACTAAAGGAGGCGTATGCTGCGTGCGTGGGTGTTAGTGGTACTGGCGCTAACCTGACGCTGCCTGGGGCCGGTGCTTGCTAGTTCACCAAAATGCTACCAAAAAAACTGTTAGCGATCGCAGGGATCAGGCCTGACTCTGCGAACGCTGCAGTTATGCGTTTAGTGCCTTGTAAGTGACAGTGATCGATCGATTCTGCACTTGGGTGGGCTGGGCTGGGCCGGGCGGAGGGGCACAACGCAGGTGCTAGCAGGTATCTGGGCTGATCCCGCTAACACTGCGTTTTTGGGAACCCTAAACTGCTGGGGACGCTAGTATAGATCTGATCGGATCAGATATTGATCCGATCAGATACTATACCACTAAGGGAGGTGTACGGTGCGTGCGTGGGTGTTAGCGCTACTGGCGCTAACCTGACGCTGCCTGGTGCTTGCTTGCCAGTTCACCAAAATGCTACCAAAAAAACTGTTAGCGATCGTAGGGATCAGGCCTGACTCTGCGAACGCTGCAGTTATGCGTTTAGTGTTTTGTAAGTGACAGTGATCGATCGATACTGCACTTGGGTGGGCTGGGCGGAGGGGCAAAACGCAGGTGCTAGCGGGTATCTGGGCTGATCCCGCTAACACTGTGTTTTTGGGAACCCTAAACTGCTGGGGACGCCAGTATAGATCTGATCGGATCAGATATTGATCCGATCAGATACTATACCACTAAGGGAGGCGCATGCTGCGTGCGTGGGTGTTAGCGGTACTGGCGCTAATCTGACGCTGCCTGGGGCGACGCATATCACCGCCGGGCGATCAGGGGGCTAAACCTTTATTCGGTAATAAACGGCGGGTGCCCTGACACTATAAAAAATAAACGAACTAACCTGCGTCACCCGTAACGGTTATACGGTGATCAGTGGTGAAAGGGTTAACTAGGGGGCAATCAAGGGGTTAAAACATTTATTAGGTAGTATATGGGGGTCCCTGTCACTATAAAACCCTGACGGCGAACCTAAATATTTACCTCACTAACTAGCGTCACCAGCGACACTAATACAGCGATCAGAAAAATGATCGCTTAGTGACACTGGCGATGGGGGGTGATCAAGGGGTTAAAACTTTATTAGGGGGGGTTAGGGGGGTATCCTAGACCTAAAGGGGGGTAATACTCACTGTCCCAACACTGTAACTGTCACAAACTGACACTATGCAGTAATCAGAAAAAAAAAAAAAAAAACCTGCTGGTGTCAGTTTGTGACAGGGGGGGGGGTGATTGGGGGGGGATCGGGGGGCGATCGGGGGGGGGATCGGGGTGTTTTGTATGCCTGGCATGTTCTACTGTGTGTGTGTGTGTTGTGCACTCACATTGATGTCTTCTCCCCTCGGCGCTGGAACGGAAACTACCGAGCCGAGGGGAGATGACATCATTTCCTTTGCTGCTGTTTAGCATACAGCAGCAAAGGAGTGTTCCCATTGGCCGGCGGCGATCGCGAGGGGGGGGCCACGAACAGATGGCCTCCCCCTCATCTCGGATCGCCGGGGAACAGAACGGGACCGCTTCGGGCACCGGGGGGGGGTCCGATCGGACCCCCCACCCGCGAGAGGCAAATCACGTACATGTACGTGATTTTGCCTGCCCGTGCCGCCTTGCCGACGTAAATCGGCGTTAGGCGGTCCTTAAGTGGTTAATGATGCTTAAAGTGAAAAAAAAAAGTGAAATATTCCTTTAAATATCGTACCTGGGGGGGTGTCTATAGTATGCCTGTAAAGTGGCGCGTGTTTCCCGTGCTTAGAACAGTCCCTGCACAAAATGACGTTTTTAAAATAATAAAAGTCATTAAACTGCTTACGGCTTTAATGTAATGTCTGGTCCCGGTAATATGGATGAAAATCAGTGAGACAAACGGCATGGGTACCCCCCCTGTCCATTACCAGGCCCTTTGGATCTTGTATGGATATTAAGGAGAACCCCGCACCCAAATTAAAAAAAGGAAAGGCGTGGGGCCCCAGGCCCTCTGAACAGCAGTATACAGGCGGTGCAAACAAGACAGGGACTGTAGGTTTGTTGTTAAGTAGAATCTGTTTGTAATTTTGAACTGGTACATTAGTAAAGTGTAGCTCCAGCCAAAAAATCTATTTTTAAGCTTTTTGGCAAACGTAGAGAAGGGTTATCACCCCCCTCTTCAGAAGATTTTACCTCCCTTTCTGCCCCAATGACAAATGTTTTTTCACAATTTGGGGTTTTTAGTGAAACAAGGATTGGTGATAAAGCATCAGTTGCAAGGAGACACGTTTTTTCCATATTAACTCTTACAGGAGTGAATTTCCCTTCCTAGGGGTAGATTTCATCTCACTTCCTGTTGTCTCCTTCCGTTTGCAAGTAGGAGTCCTTTGTAAGTTGGATGTTTGAAAGTAAGGGCCTGCCCTATATACTCTGCAGAAATTGGGGCCTTAGGTGTTGGTGTTGCCACAACACTGTAAGCCCTCACAGTTACTCTAGGTGGGCACAGGAACGGGCTCTGCTGTGAGATATTAGATCAAGAATTGTAATTACATGTCCCTGTTGAACAGGGGCAAAAAAATTGGGCCTTAAGCACACCTCTGCTTTTTGAAATAATCTTATGCAGTTTGTTAGATTTTTGTTAGATCAGGTTAGATCAACCGTTGTTTGTGTTAGATTTCACACAGAAGAAGCAATATTAAAAGTTATTTGCTGGGGGGGCTAACCCGTCATCAGCCCCCCCTTTTCAAAAAATTGACCAAAAAGTTAGCTATTTTGGAAGCAATTTGTTAGATCCGGTAAGATCAAGTGGTTTTAACGTTAGATCTCACATAATTAGAGACTTATTAAGGTAATAATGAGGGGGGGCCCCCCTTATCAAATTTTCTGGCCAAAAATCATTCAGGCTAATAGATATTTGTTAGATCCGGTAAGATCAAGTGGTTTTAACGTTAGATCTCACATCATTTCAGAGATATTCCACATCAAAATAGAGATATTAGGTGGTACATATGGACAGGTTAGCCCCCCTTATCAAATTTTCTGGCCAAAAATCATTCAGGCTAATAGATATTCGTTAGATCTGGTAAGATCAAGTGGTTTTAACGTTAGATCTCACATCATTTCAGAGATATTCCCCATCAAAATAGAGATATTAGGTGGTACATGTGGATGGGTTAGCCCCCCTACATGCAATTTTCTGGCCAAAAATCATCTAGGCTAATAGATATTCGTTAGATCCGGAAAGATCAAGTGGTTTTAATGTTAGAGATATTAGGTGGTAGTACGTAAGGATGAGATTAGATCTCACATAATTAGAGACTTATTAAGTGATTAATGAGGGGGGCTTACCTCCTCTTATCAAATTTTCTGGCCAAAAATCACCCGGCTAATTGATATTCATTAAATCCGGTAAGATCAAGTGATTTTAATGTTTGATTATCCATAATTACAGGGATATTATGGATATTTGGTAGCGAAAGTCCAAACCCTTGCAGAGGACCATTGTTGCCTCCAAACAACCCAGTGTCCTGTTTCTTTTGACAAATGCTGCCTAGTGTCGGAGAGTCAATGCACACCAGACTCCCAGAACTTAGCACAGACTTAAGCCCAATCAGAACCTCGCAGAGAGGAGCGCGGATACAAACCACCGAACAGGCCAGGGCCACCACTTCCTCCATGCTCCCTGACAAGCTGGTGGGACTTTCTCCTGTTGTTCCCATCCAAGTAAAGGGAGTCTACACCAAGGCTCTTCTGGATACTGGAGCTTAAGTGACTCTTCTCTACAGAGACTTCTATGACAGGCACCTCAAGCACCTGCCTTTGCAGAAGTTGGAAGAGCTGCAGATATGGGGCATTGTGACTCAGAACTTCCCCTATGATGGCTATCTACCGGTCAAGCTGACCTTCGATCCCTCCATGGCTGGGAAAGCCAAGACTTTTGAAACTCAGGCAGTGGTCTGTCCTCGCCCACCAGGGGCCATTAAGAGTTCTCTCATCATAGAGACCAATACTGATCTTGTCAGAAGGCTGTTGACACCTCTTGTTCTGGAGCCCGGCACTTCAACTACAAATTTGCACCCCATGCTGAGACAAGCCTACCAGCACCTGGTACAAAAACAGAAGGGAAAGATCTGGCGCTTGGACCAGTGTGAGAAGGTGTTACAGCCTGGTAAAGTGGCCTATTTATGAGCATCTGTCAAGCTAAATTGGAAGCAAGCAGGCCCTTTCATTGTCCTTGAATCAGACGGATAGAGAGAAGACATAGGAGTGGAGATAATTCCCGAGGTGGTTTCAACCAAAGGGTTGCAAAGAAGTCACGGGAAGATCTTGGTTAGTGTCCACAACATAACAGCCTCGCCAGTGAAGATGCCGGCTCAGATGTTGCTGGGACAAGTGAATCTGGCCACCCCAGTCCCGCCGTCTGATTTGGTGGGGGGAGCAAGGATGGAATCTCTGTGGAGGAGCTCTATCCGAAAAATACTCCCCTTTTGCCTGAATGGAAAGAAAGGGCTAAGACTCAGCTCCTGAGATGGCTGGCTGCATTCTCCAAGAGTGAATTTGATGTGGGGTGTACAAAAAGTGCCCAATACCAAATCCATCTCTTCGAGTGCATAAGCCGTTCAGGGAAAGAGTTTGATGGATTCCTTTAGGGGACTTGGAGGATCTGCATGAACAACTGGCAGAGTTGAAGAGGGCAGGTATCATCCAAGTCCCAGAGTCTATACGCTTCCCCAGTAGTGGTGGTACGGAAGAAGAATGGGTCACTGAGGCTGGGTATTGACTACCGGACGCTGAACTTAAGGACCATTCCCGACCAATATACCACCCCAAGGATAGAAGATGTCTTGCAGAGCCTGTCATGAGCGAAGTGGTTCAGCATGCTGGATTTGAAGAGTGGGTATTACCAAATCCCCATGCACCCTGAGGATCGTGAGAAGACCATTTTCATTACCCCGCAGGGGATCTTTGGATTTGACCGTATGCATCAAGGCCTGTCTGGTGCCCCAGCCACCTTCCAAAGGCTAATGGAGAAGACCGTGGGTGACATGAAACTGATCGAGGTGTTGGTGTACTTAGATGACATCATCATTTTCAGCAAGACCCTAGAAGAGCACGAAGAGTTTCTGCAGAAGGTCCTTAAGAGACTCCATGGTGAGGGGGTTGAAGCTGTCTCTGGAAAAGTGCCAGTTTTATCAACCCTCGGTCAACTACCTTGGTCACATTGTGTCTGCTGATGAAGTGACCACTGGCCTCCTGGCCGAGGCCTACCAATGTGACTGAGCTTAGGTCATTTCTGGGATTATGCTCTTATTACAGAAGATTTGTCAAGGGATTCGCTAAGACGCTGACCCTGATCTGGCGAAGCCTGTCAGACCAGCTGGAGGGCCCAGAAAACCCAGAGAGTCCATTCAGGAACAATTGACTCTGAAGTGTGAAGGTGTTTTAGGCAGCTCCAGTCATGGCCTATGAAGATCCAACCAGGCCATACGAGCTGCACTTTGACACCAGTCGAGATGGGTTAGGTGGGGTGCTATATCAAGAACATGACTGCCATCTACGGCCTGTTGCCTACGTGAGTCGGAACTTGGCCCCCGCCGAGAAGAACTATCCCATGCACAAACTTGAGTTTCTGGCCTTGAAGTGGGTGGATAAGCTGAGGGATTACCTATATGGAGTGGAGTTCGTGATCAAGACCGACAACAATGCTCTCACCTACATTCTCACTACCACCAAGTTGGACGCCACGGGTCACAGATGGTTGGCTGCTCTATCAGGGTTTATTTTCAGCCTGAAGTATCGACCGGGGTCAGAAACAAGACGCTGATGCTTTGTCAAGAAAGCCCCATTGTTCCAGAGACCCTCCAGAAGAATAGGCCCAACTGACACCTGAAGGGTACGAGCCTTATGTCAAGGAGCAGAACATCAACCTGGAGTAGGATCCAGGACCGAAGAGGTTGGAGTGTCAGCCGTTGGTGTCCCCAGATGTTCTTGCAATGTCGCCCAAGTCAGGGATGAAGGTCTGCCCAAGCTGTCAAAGACCTGTGGAGGGACCAGTTAGAGGACCCTCCCTGTAGCTTGGCATTCAAGGCCTTGGAGAGCCAATGCCCTGACTTGCTCCTCACTGACTCCCTGAAGGAAACCCATCTGCTGCACCAAGAGTGGGATGGTTTTCAGGTGCACAGAGGGTTGGTCTACCGAAGGGGCCCCTCTGACGATTCTGAAGAAAAATGGCAGCTATTCCTACCTGAAAAACATACAGAGACAGTATTACCTGCCCTACTATCAGGAACCATGAATCAGACCGAGACAGAAGTATAGTTAAATCACACTTCTTTATTAATAATAATAAGGTAAACAGAGTAAACGTATTCAAAACAAGCCAGAGTTCAGTAACTGGATCGGGTAGTCAGCCAAGCAAATGTCAGAGAGCCAGAGATAAACGTAGTAGTACAGCAAGCAGGATCAGGAGCCAGAAGGAATGTCAGCCTAGCAAGTCTTCAACAGGAACGCAGGAGAAAGACTCTGTGATGTTGACAAAGGTGAAGGCAGAGATCAAGTGAGCTGGACAACTTTCTGGGTAACTGTGGAGAGAAATGGGAGCTGGCAATTAGCCGACAGCTGAGCGGCCAGCTCAGAGAAGGAAGGGCTGAGCCCAGCCCTGACACCTACATGACAACCATGGCCACCTAGGGCCCAAGAGGACTTTTCTCCTGGTGAGGGACCAGTTCTACTGGCCCTGCATGCAGGCTGAAGTTGAGGACTATTGCCACTCCTGCATCAGATGTATCCAAGAGAAGACTTTGCCTCCCCGAGCTGCCCCAAAGGACCATCTTCAGAGCCAAGCACCCATGGAGCTGGTGTGCATTGACATTCTGTGCTTGGAGCCTGATCTGAGCGGGCAGGGAAATATCCTGGTAGTGACTGACCATTTCACTCAGTATGCCCAGGCGCTTTCCACGAGGGACCAACAAGCATCCATGGTGGCCAAGATCTTCACAGAGAAATTCTTTGTGCACTATAGTCTGTCCCAACGCATCCACTCTGATCAAGCCAGAGATGTCAAGAGTAGTCTCATCAAGAGACTTTCAGACCTGTTGGGCATCAGGAAGTCTAAAACCACCCCGTATCATCCTCAAGGAGATCCTCAACCAGAGAGATTCAACTGAACCCTCCTGGATATACTTGGAACTCTAAATTCAGAACAAAAGCAGCACTGGAGCAAGCATATAGTGGCTATTGTGCATGCTTATAACAGCACCGCCAATGATGCCACAGGTTACTCTCCCTATAGTTTGATGTTCAGACCGTAGGCCCGGCTGCCAGTAGACTTGGCCTTCGGCACATCCCTCGACCATACCTTAGCAACTTTCCACAGAGGATCGCCTGCAGAGACGTCTGAAAACCACCTATGATAAAGCTCAAGCTGCCTCATATGCCTGAAGACAGAGAAACAAAATAAACTTTGACCTTAGGGTACGAGTGCAGGACCTACAGCCGGATGACAAGGTACTGCTAAGAAACCTGGGTGTCCCTGGAAAGCACAAGTTGGCTAACTGCTGAAAGTCACAGCCCTATGTCATTTGCAAGCATCTGCCCAGACACCCAGTATATCAAATCCGGCCAGAGGGAAGCACAGGCCTGCTGAAGACTAAGCATCGCAATCATCTGTTGCCTCTGTCAGAAGCAGTTCATGTGCCACCAAAGCCAGATTTACAGTCCACACCCACGGCCTCTCAAAGATCCCGGCCAGTGACTAGATCTCACTCTGTACCCCTTGCTGAAGATGAAAACCACGAGGATGAAGAGAAAGATTGTCTGTGGCCATCTCAAATGCCAGGGCCTGCCACCCCCCCCCTTTCTTCTCCTCCCAAAGTGACTGAGGTGACTTTCAGGCCAGAGGCTCCTGAGTTTGTACCTCAAAGTCCACCTTTTGAAGAGTTGGAAGACCCTTAATCTACCCTGCTGACAACAGACCCCTAAGACTTTCCATCCTTCATTGAGGAAGCTGAAGCTGATATGCAGGAAGAAGAGACCAGTGTGCCTGTAACCCCAAAACCTAAAGAACAGCGAGAGCGAAGGGTTATTCACCCACCCAAAAGACTAATATATGATACTTTGAGTGAAAGCTCTGAGGAGGTCGTTCTCATTGCAAAAAGGACTCTTGAAGAAACTGACCCTTCCACTGCAGATTTGGTGGTGGACAATCCCAACTCACTGTCAGGGCTGGGCTCAGCCCTTCCTTCTCTGAGCTGGCCACTCAGCTGTCGGATAATTGCCAGCTCCTATCTCTCCACAGTTACTCAGCTGTTGATGATATCCTGCTCGTCAGTCCTGCCTACATAAGCCGTCCAGTCCAGAGGATCTCTGCCTTCACCTTGGTCAACATCACAGAAAAAATCTCCTGTGATCCTGTTCAAGACTTGCTTTGCTGACATCCCTTCTGGCTCCAGATCCTGCTTGCTGTTCCACTACATTGATCCCTGACTTCTGGCTTGGCTGACTATCCGTTCCGGTTACTGAACTTTGGCTATGTTTTGACTATGTTTGTTCTTTTTACTTTTACTATTAAACAAGTGTGATTTAACTATACTTCTGTCTCGGCCTGATTTCTTGGTTTCTGACACTCAGCTCCTGGCACATCTAGCTGGGCCATTCCAGTTAACCTCCCCTCCTATGCTAATTGTTGGGATGTTCCTCTGCCAGGGGTTTATGCAGATGTAAATTGTATGGTTTCCTGTGCACACTAACCTGTTTTTTTTTCCCGTGTGTATATCAAAAGCATGTAACAGGTCATACACTCTTTACCTCCTTTGGTGGACCAAAGGTTCTTTGGTGGGGGGAGTGTGTAGCTGGGGCTACTCTATCACCCGTGCTCCCGCACCTCCTGCCATTCCTGCCAGCGACCGCCGGACTGAATAGACACTAACACAGGCACTCACTGAGGGAGAGCACACCTGTCAGTCCCTGTGGGGGATTTCTCCCCCTCCCTCTCCTCTTCCTGTGTCCCTATTGGCAGGGAGAGGAAGCCAGTGAAGCAGCAGAAGAGGACCACGGCCCACAATACAGTCCCATTGATTTCTACAGGGGGTGGAACTACCAAGCCCAGCCTGCTTTGCAAGAAGGGGGGGCTAGCTAAAGACTTAAGCTTGTTGGTCTGAGGAGAGATCACCATGAGGCAGGGAGGTGAACGGAGGTGTGAGGAGAGACTACAGGCACCCGCTGAAGAACCATGCAAAGAAGGTTCCAGAGACGGTTGAAGATGGAAGTACCTTCTGTACCACCTAATATCTCTATTTTTAATGGAATATCTCTGAAATGATGTGAGATCTAACATTAAAACCACTTGATCTTACCGGATCTAATGAATATCTATTAGCCTGAATGATTTTTGGCCAGAAAATTTGATAAGGGGGGGCCAGCCCATCCATATGTACCACCTAATATCTCTATTTTGATGTGGAATATCTCTGAAATGATGTGAGACCTAACGTTAAAACCACTTGATCTTACCGGATCTAACGAATATCTATTAGCCTGAATGATTTTTGGCCAGAAAATTTGATAAAGGGGGGCCAGCCGGTCCATATGTACCACCTATTATCTCTATTTTGATGTGGAATATCTCTGAAATGATGTGTGATCTAACGTTAAAAACACTTGATCTTACCGGATCTAACAAATATCTATTAGCCTGAATGATTTTTGGCCAGAAAATTTGATAAGGGGGGGCCAGCCCCCCTCATTAATCACTTAATAAGTCTCTAAATATGTGAGATCTAACGTTAAAACCACTTGATCTTTCCGGATCTAACAAATTGCTTCCAAAATAGCTAAATGTTTGGTCAATTTTTTGATAAGGGGGGGCTGATGACGGGTTAGCCCCCCCAGCAAATAACTGTTAATATTGCTTCTTCTGTGTGAGATCTAACGCAAACAACGGTTGATCTAACCTGATCTAATAAAGATCTAACAAACTGCATAAGATTTTTTCAAAAATTTTGATATGGGGGGGCTAACCCGGCAGAGGTATTAAGCACTGGTGCCACAACACTGCAACCCCTCACAGATACTCTAGTTGGAGCGCAGGAATGAGCCCTCCTGTAAAATATTGCATCAAAAATTGTAATTACACGCCCCTGCTAAACAGGGGCTGAAAAATTGGGCCTTAGGCACTGGTGCTGGTGCCACAACACTGCAACCCCTCACAAATACTCTAGCTGAGTGCAGCAACAAACCCTCCTTGCAAAATATTGCATCAAAAACTGTAATTACACGCCCCTGTTAAACAGGGGCTGAAAAATTGGGCCTTAGCCACTCGTGGCGGCGCCCAGAACCAAAAATATTCTTACAAGCTATCAGCATGATCATTGAGGAGGAAGAGGATAGTCACTTAGCATAACAGGATAGTCACTCACCATCAGCATAGACAGTCTTGAAGGGATCTGACATTTCAAAAAAAATTATTCGGTTACATCAGCATCAGGTGCTTGGTAGCTGGTGGTGATCCAAGACTGATTCATTTTTATGAAGGTCAGTCGATCGACTGAGTCGGTGGACAGGCGCACCCTGATCGGTTACAAAACCTCCAGCAGCACTAAATGTGCGTTCCGAAAGAACGCTGGATGCAGGACAGGCCAGTAGCTCAATTGCATACTGTGCAAGCTCTGGCCAGTGATCCATCCTCAAGACCCAGTAACCCAGAGGATTTTTGGTGGGAAAGGTGTCCAAGTCAGATCTTGCCCCTAGGTATTCCTGCACCATGTAAAACAGACGCTGGCGATGGTTGCTGGAACCGATCATACCTTGGGGCTGCGGACTAAAAAATTGTCTGAACGCATCGGTCAGATGGCCACCTTCTCCCCGCTCCTTCTTTGACCGACCAAAGCCTCAGCAACACGTTGTCCAGGAACAGGGGTTTGTAACCTCCCAGTCTCTGGGAATGCGTTGCACAGACCTTTCTGCAAGACCTCCCGAAGATGTTTCATCCTCTGCGATGGCAAGATAAGGTCCACAACCTTACCCTTGTAGCATGGATCAAGGAGGGTTGCCAGCCAGTATTTCTCCTTTCTCCTTGATACCACGAATACGAGGATCCTTTCGCAGGCTTTGCAGGATCAGGGAGGCCATGCAGAGTAGGTTTGCTGAGGCATTCAGTCCGGAGTCCTCTGGGTCACTAAGGATGACATGATCCGCAGCCACCTCCTCCCAGCCACGTACAAGTCCATGGGTTTCTTGGGACTGTAAATGATCCCTTAAAGACTGCTGCTGATGCTGAGTGCCAGGCTCCACCTCCATGCTGACACAATCCTCCTCTTCCTCTTCCTCCTCTTCCTCCTCCTCCTCTTCCTGTGTGATCGGCGGGCACGCAAGAACACTGTTGGGATAAAGGGGGCCTTGAGAGCTAAGAAAGTCCTCCTCTTCCTGCCTCTGTTCTGCCTCAAGTGCCCTGTCCATTATTCCACACAGCGTGTGCTCAAACAGGTGGACAAGGGGGACAGTGTCACTGATGCATGCACTGTCACTGCTCACCATCCTCGTGGCCTCCTCAAATGGTGAGAGGACAGTGCATGCATCCCTGATCGTGGCCCACTGGAGTGGGAAAAAAAAACAAGCTCCCCTGACCCTGTCCTGGTGCCATAGTCGCACAGTTACTCATTGATGGCCCTCTGCTGCATGTGCAGCTACTGCAGCATGGCCAACGTTGAGTTCCACCTGGTGGGCATGTCACAGATTAGGCGGATCTTGGGCAGGTTAAATTCCTTTTGGAGGTCAGCCAGCCGAGCACTGGCATTATATGACCTGCAGAAGTGCACACAGACTTTCCTGGCTTGCCTCAGGACATCCTGTAAGCCCAGGTACCTGCCCAAGAACCGCTGCACCACCAAGTTAAGGACATGAGCCAAACAGGGCATATGGGTCAGTTGTCCCTGTCGGAGGGCAGAGAGGAGGTTGGTGCCATTGTCGCAAACCACCATACCTGCCTTAAGCTGGCGTGGCGTCAACCACCTCTGAACCTGCCCCTGCAGAGCTGACAGAATCTCTGCCCCAGTGTAGCTCCTGTCCCCCAAGCACACCAGCTCAAGCACCGCATGGCATCTTTTGGCCTGCGTGCTTGCGTAGCCCCTTGATAGCCTACTGAGCACCGCTGGTTACGAAGTCAAATCAACACAGGAAGAGGCCATGGAGGAAGAGGAGGGGGTGGAGGAGAGAGGTGTGGCAGAATCACCACTAGTAGTATTTTGGAGGCGTGGTGGCAGAACAACCTCCAACACTAATGCACCCTGTCCTGCATCCTTCCCAGCTGCCAGAAGAGTCACCCAGTGCGCGGTGAAAGATAGGTAACGTCCCCGTCCATGCCTGCTGGACCATGAGTCAGCAGTAATATGCACCTTATCGCTGACCGCCCTGTCCAGCGAGGCCAAGACATTGCCTTCCACATGCCGGTAGAGAGCCGGAATCACCTTTCGTGAGAAAAAGTGGTGTTTGGGAACCTGCCACTGAGGAACCGCACATTCCACAAACTCACAGAAGGGGGCAGAGTCTACCAACTGAAAAGGCAGCAGTTGAAGTGCTAGAAATTTAGCCAAGCTAGCATTCAACCGCTGGGCATGTGGAAGGCTGGGAGCGAACTTCTTTCAGCGGTGCAGCAGCTGAGGCAGGGAAATTTGCCTGGTACAATCTGACGTCTGTGTACCGATAGCAGATTGCCCCCAAGTACTTGGCTGTGACACACCTAATTCTACACCTTCATTCCTCTCAGTGCGGGTCTCAGAGAGGACTGAAGGTATAGTGGGGTTGGAGATCCCAGCTGATGAGGAGCAAGGAGAGGTCCTCTTTGTTCTTTGGTGTGGGTCTTTTTAGGCACACTTGCCAACGAACTGCATGGCAGGTCAACATATGTCTGGTCAAGCATGTGGTGCCCAAGCGGGAGATGTTTTGGCCACGAGAGATACGCTTGAGACATATGTTGCAAATAGCAGCGGTGGGATCTGATGCACTCGTCTCAAAAAAAGGCCCACACCAAAGAACTTTTGGAATAACGCGCAGAGACAGCAGTGCCCTGCACATGCGGAGCTCTGCGGTGTGATGCAATCGATTTGCTGCCCTTAAGCTGGCCCCTGGAGGGCATCCTGCCTCATTGGTGATGTGCCTCCTCCTCCTCCTCCTCTCTCCTATCAGGCACCCACATGGAGTCAGTGACCTCATCATCCCCTCCCTCCTCATCACTGGAGCAAAGCTGACAGTATGCTGCAGCTGGGGGAACATGACTGCCAGATTGCTGTCCTTCTTGGGCACCCCCTCTCTCTGGGCTCACGTTACTGCCTTCCTCTAGCTGGGTACCATCATCGGAGCCTTCAAAACGCTGGGCATCCTCCTGGAGCATGTACCCAACACTGGTCAAACAGTTCGGGGGGCTCCTCAGGAGGACATGGTGGGGCTAGGGAAGGAGTGACTGATGCCATTGAGCCGAGGGAAGAGGCCGCGTTGGGAGCTGCTTTGCCAGACAAAGTACCCTGAGCCTGGGTAAGAGAGGATGAGGAGGATGAGGACGGCTTGGTCATCCACTCTACCAAGTCTTCCACATGTTGTGACTCAACACAGCCAGCTGCCGAAAAAAAGGACAAGCGTGTCCCACGGCCAGGTGCTGATGAGGATGCACCGTCTCCACGACCAGCACTGTTGCCTCTAGACACAGAGCCTGCTTGCCCTCTTTTATTGGCTTGTGACTGTCTGCTTCTCCTTGTTGGCCTTCCAGACATACTAATGACCTGCAGTGAGATGTAGCTGCACAAAGCTGGGATGTATATATACTGATACTGCAGCTAGCAGAATCAACTGCCTGCCTGTAGTATTATTAGTATGAGAACACCAGCAATTGTCTCCAGGTAGCTTTAGGTGCACACTGTGCAGAGGACGCACTACACTAACTGTAAATACTGTAGCTGCCTGCCTGTGGTATTAATAGGATCAGAAGAACACCACTAATTTTCTTCAGGTAGCTTTAAGTGCACACCGTGCAGAGGACGCACTACACTAACTTGTAAATACTGTAGCTGCCTGCGGTACTGTACTAATAGGATCAGAAGAACACTAATTTTCTTCAGGTAGCTTTAGGTGCACACTGTGCAGTGGATGCACTACACTAACTGTAAATGTTGTAGCTGCCTGCCTGTGGTATTAATAGGATCAGAAGAGCGCCACTAATTTTCTTCAGGTAGCTTTAGGTGCACACTGTGCAGAGGAAACAGTGCACTAACTGTAAATACTGTAGCTGCCTGCCTGTGGTATTAATAGGAGCAGAACAACAGCAATTGTCTCCAGGTAGCTTTAGGTGCACACTGTGCAGAAGACGCACTACACTAGCTTGTAAATACTACAGCTGCCTGTGGTACTGTACTAATAGGATCAGAAGAACACCAATAATTTTCTTCAAGTAGCTTTAGGTGCACAGTGTGCAGAGGACGCACTACACTAGCTTGTAAACACTACAGCTGCCTGTGGTACTGTCCTAATAGAATCAGAAGAACACCACTAATTTCCTTTAGGTAGCTTTCGGTGCACACTGTGCAGAGGACGCACTACACTAACTTGTAAATGCTGCAGCTGCCTGTGGTACTGTACTAATAGGATCAGAAAAACACCACTAATTTTGTTTAGGTAGCTTTAGGTGCACACTGTGCAGAGGACGCACTAAACTAATGTGTAAATACTGCAGCTGCCTGCGGTACTGTACTAATAGGATCAGAAGAACACCACTAAGTTCCTTCAGGTAGCTTTAGGTGCACACTGTGCAGAGATCGCACTACACTAACTTGTAAATACTACAGCTGCCTGTGGCACTGTACTAATAGGATCAGAAGAACACCACTAATTTCCTTTAGGTAGCTTTCGGTGCACACCGTGCAGACGACGCACTACACTAACTTGTAAATGCTGCAGCTGCCTGTGGTACTGTACTAATAGGATCAGAAAAACACTAATTTTGTTTAGGTAGCTTTAGGTGCACACTGTGCAGAGGACGCACTAAACTAACTTGTAAATACTGCAGCTGCCTGCGGTACTGTACTAATAGGATCAGAAGAACACCACTAAGTTCCTTCAGGTAGCTTTAGGTGCACACCGTGCAGAGGACGCACTACACTAACTTGTAAAAACTGTAGCTGCCTGTGGTACTGTACTAATAGGATCAGAAGAACACCACAAATTTTCTTCAGGTAGCTTTAGGTGCACACTGTGCAGAGGACGCACTACACTAACTGTAAATACTGTAGCTAATAGGACTAATAGGATCAGAAGAACACCAGCAATTTTCTTCAGGTAGCTGTAAATACTGTAAAAAACGCCTGCCTGTCAGTAGTAGGAAGAGAATAACAGGAACGGATCTAGCTAAACTGAATACAGTGTATGTGTGTGTGTGTGTGTATATATATATATATATATATATATATATATATACACACACACAACACCTAGGATGTGTATATATATACACAATACGCTGTAAGTGCAGCTAACTGACTCGCCTGCCTACTCTATCTAACTTAAATCAAATGACACTGTCTCTCTGTCTATCTATCTCTCTCTCAACACCGGAACACACTACACTGGGCCGCCGTGCAGGCGGCCTTATATAGTGTGGGGCTTGTACTAAACCCCCTGAGCCATAATTGGCCAAAGCCACCTCTCTGTACAGAGGGCGCTGTGATTGGCCAAGCATGTGGGTCATAGTGCATGCTTGGCCAATCATCAGCCAGCAATGCACTGCGATGCCGCAGTGAATTATGGGCCGTGACGCGCCACTCAAATTTGGCACGAACGGCCCATATCGTTCGGAATTCAGCGAAAGACCGAACAGGAAATGTTCAAGTCGAACATGCGTTCGATTCGAACACGAAGCTCATGCCTATAGAGCACCCTGACACCAGCGTGAGATAGAGGACACTGACACCAGCTCCAAGACACACTGTACTGAGATAGAGTGCCCCAACACCAGCACTGAGAGCACACGGATGCCAGGCCTGAGAAGGTACACTGATGCCAGCATTGAAATAGAGGAAACTGACACCAGCACTTTAAGGTTCTTAATATATGCAGTTTATACAGTTCATTTGTATCGCTTAAATGTTTTTTTCCATTACGGGCGCCAGTGGGGCCTCATGTCTAAGTTTTGCCTAAGGCCTCACAAAGCCTAGAGCCGCCTCTGAGAGAGAGAGATCACCTACTGACACAGATATTGATAAGAGGCTGCTGGCCAAAACCACACTATACTTTGACCAAAAAAGGACAACGTTGTCTGCAAGTAACACAGTGTCAGTCCCCTTTATCAGTTCTTAAAGTGACATTATCCTGAGCGCTTCAACATAAGCGTTGGGCCCCAACAAGCTGGCCAGTGGAAAAAGGGGGAATAATATTACAGACTGCTGTTGTGGTGATGTAGTATACATCTGCATTAAATATTCCCCACCCAGCCTGGTGTGTCAGAGTATGCGTGGGCACAGGAACAGGGGAATCAACACATCATGGGGCTCCTTCAGGGGTAACTGCTACACTGTGAAGGATGTTCTACAATAGGCAGAAAGGCCCTAAACATTTGGTATCAAATTTTGAAATGTTTAAATGTTGAAGTTACAAATTTAAGCACTTTTTAAAAATTGCAAATAGCCAGTGAAATAGAAATTCTATGAAAAAAGATCAAATTATCACTATATGAATAGGTCCTTACAAGTAAATTGGTAAACACAATATTGGACCAAAGATTTACCTCAGAGCTAAGGGCCAATAAAACATGGATCCATTATTTTTTGAGTTAATTATCTATTTGTACTATGAGATGTTGTTGTTCTGACAGTTGCCCCTTGGGTAAAAGGCAATTAGCAATAAATGTTTCCCAAGGCACCTAAAAAAGAATATAAGCTTACAGCAAACATATATTGGTAATGAACAATCTAATTCTGTAAGGTATGTGTATGTTGCTATCCCATATTTATACTTCAGTTTGTACATACATTTATAATGCAGTTTGTATACATTTATTTAGTTCTTCATAAAGGTTCACAGTGTTGGAAAAATATGTGACTTGTTAAGCAAAAAGGTTTATTACATTTGGCAACTAATACATTTCATCAGGGTAGACTTCCATAGACCACCATTTGCCAGGCTACAGCCAATTGCACTTTAAATTTCAGTTCAGCGATATGGACTTTAGTTTTGAAAAATCATCATAGTCACTTACCAGTCTAAAGGCAAGTATTGTGTTCTGAATCTATTATCTCATATCAAGAGATTTAATGATCATTATGAAATTTCAACAGCTGTGTAAAATTTCCAGGAAAATTGACCTGTTGAAATGCCTAAAGCACACCTTTAACTTATTTTCAACTTCATAGCATCACTTTTTCCTGCCTTAACATAAAAAAAAAAAAAAAAAAAAAAAAAAGCAAATAGTTTTTTTTTTCTATAAATCTTTTTTTTTTTTTTTTTCGAATTTTCTATAAATCTTATACTTTCATCTCCCCTTCACACATTCCCCTTCTTGCCTACGTAAGAATGACACATCCTCTGCCACCCACAGTCTCATGGGAGATCTATATCATGTATCTTCAAAGGCTGTAGGCATGTAAGTCCAAGGCATTACAAGAATATAACCCGACCAGAAAATAGTAGCTGGCTCCTGATATACCAACCAGGGACCAAATTGGCAGCACAGGAGTAGCGAGACAGGGTGGGGACTTCAGCTGTGAGTAAAACATGGACTGGTAAGTCTTTTTTAATTTTATGTCATAACATTATTGTAGTGCCGTAAAATTTATTTGGCAGATAGGTGTAAGGTCCTCTTTAACATCAGGCGATCAGCACAGAGAAACCAACTGGTCAGGACAATAAAAACTTTGTTACTAATGCATATACTCTACTCATGCCCATTGTTCAATATTGCATGATTTCTACATATACTGTGTTTTGAGTGCTTCAGTAATCAATTCTAAATCTGTAGCCAGTGGTGCTATAGCTGCCTTAAACACTTCAGTACTGGGCACTTTCACCCCCTTCCTGTCCAGGCCAATTTTCAGCTTTCAACATTGTCACATTTTCAATGACAAGCATGAAGGATCTGGACAGGAGGCACAGGAGGAGTCAGAGAGGACAGCAGGAGCTAGTACTTCAGTCTTCAGGAGGGAACCACCGTTCGCAGCCAGGAGGGCTGGTGAGTGACATGTGCAGTCGAGAGAACTGGAGAGGCATGCCAGAGAGCATTGAGAGGAAACAGTCAGAGCTGGGTGTGAAGCCAGTAGAGAGGATTGCAATATCAAGGGCAGTGAAGTCGGGCAGCTGCAGCCAGGAGGGCTGGCAAGACCTGAAGAGGACTGACTGGGAGCAGTAGTCCACCAGAAGGACAGCTAGCACTAACAGGACTTTCATATTTTCTGCTACATTGTAGGGACCCACGGTCCCTGCCTGCAAAGGGCAATTCCTAGGGCCTGGCTGAGCCAGTGTCAGGCCTAACCACGTGCTAGCTGCACCTTGAGAGAGAGAGAGCAATAGTCTGCAAGCAAGAGGTGTGCAGGAGGAGTTTAAAGGAGTGTACAAAGAGAGTACATAGTTGTCCCTAGCAACTTTACTATAATTCTAAGGGGCATCCCATATTTCCCACACCCCATCCTAGTTGAATTCCCCCAATAAAACAACAAAAACAAAGCAACGGACTATTCATTGTCTTGGAGTGTCTGGAAAGGGAATTCCGGGCTGGGCAGGGTGACAGGTGGGCTACATTTCTTAGCAGCCTCTATGGGGTGTACCGCTACATCTTTAAAACAAAGTCTCATATGACAAAAAACTGTTTTAAAAAAAATACAATCTTCAACTTGGTGTCCCCTCACTTCTTTAGGTTATTTGAATTTGTATATATGATATTTTGCAGTACCAAATAAAGTTATGCACATGAACGGCCAGCCCGACTCCTGTGTAACTGGTCAAAAATAATAGTAGATGACACTAGTGGTGTATGTAGGCTCTCTCAAAGCGCAAAGTACTGCGCAGTTCTTACCAGTGGTGGATGTGAGCAGATAACGTATCAAATCACAGGTGTTACATTTATTCATAGATTCATTTATATATTTACCCTTTTAGATATGTGGTCAGTAAATGCAAGGATTAAAACACACAAAACAAAGAATGTAATAAAAGAGATTTACTTAGCTTCGATTAAAGATGTATTACAGACAGGGCCGTCTTTAGCGCAGGGCAAACGGGGCACTTGCCCTGGGCCCAATTTTTGTTGGGGGGGCCCGCGCTAGCCATGAATTGGGGCCCTGATGACAGCTTTGCAGAGCGCACAGAGGACACGGGAGGATGTATTCCTCGCTAGCCAGCTGAGAGGGGGCGGGGCCAGGAGCTTCACTGACGCTCTGACCCCGCCCACATGCAGCCTGTGTACTCGGAAAAGAGCTTCTGTAGTGAGAGCCAGTGATCGGAGTGGGAGTGTCAGTGGAGCTTTCGGCCCCCCCCACCTCTATACTGGCTGCTGAATACAGAGGTCCGGGGGCGGGGCCGGGAGCTCCAATGACAGAAGTCTCTGATTGTCTCCTGCAGTATGTCCACAGTCTCTGATTGTCTCCTGCAGTATGTCCGCAGTCTCTGATTGTCTCCTGCAGTATGTCCACAGTCTCTGATTGTCTCCTGCAGTATGTCCGCAGTCTCTGTTAATCTCCTGCAGTATGTCCACAGTCTCTGATTGTCTCCTGCAGTATGTCCGCAGTCTCTGATTGTCTCCTGCAGTATGTCCGCAGTCTCTGATTGTCTCCTGCAGTATGCCCGCAGTCTCTGATTGTCTCCTGCAGTATGTCCGCAGTCTCTGATTGTCTCCTGCAGTATGTCCGCAGTCTCTGATTGTCTCCTGCAGTATGTCCGCAGTCTCTGATTGTCTCCTGCAGTATGTCCGCAGTCTCTGATTGTCTCCTGCAGTATTTCCGCAGTCTCTGGTAATCTCCTGCAGCATGTCCACAGTCTCTGATTGTCTCCTGCAGTATGTCTGCAGTCTCTGATTGTCTCCTGCAGTATGTCCGCAGTCTCTAGTAATCTCCTGCAGTATGTCCGCAGTCTCTGAGTGTCTTCTGCAGTATTTCCACAGTCTCTGATTGTCTCCTGCAGTATGTCCGCAGTCTCTGATTGTCTCCTGCAGTATGTCCGCAGTCTCTGGTAATCTGCTGCAGTATGTCCGCAGTCTCTGAGTGTCTTCTGCAGTATTTTCACAGTCTCTGATTGTCTCCTGCAGTATGTCCACAGTCTCTGATTGTCTCCTGCAGTATGTCCGCAGTCTCTGATTGTCTCCTGCAGTATGTCCGCAGTCTCTGATTGTCTCCTGCAGTATGCCCGCAGTCTCTGATTGTCTCCTGCAGTATGTCCGCAGTCTCTGATTGTCTCCTGCAGTATGTCCGCAGTCTCTGATTGTCTCCTGCCTTATGTCCGCAGTCTCTGGTAATCTCCTGCAGTATGTCCACAGTCTCTGATTGTCTCCTGCAGTATGTCCGCAGTCTCTGTTAATCTCCTGCAGTATGTCCGCAGTCTCTGATGGTCTCCTGCAGTATGTCCGCAGTCTCTGATTGTCTCCTGCAGTATGTCCGCAGTCTCTGATTGTCTCCTGCAGTATGTCCGCAGTCTCTGATTGTCTCCTGCAGTATGTCCGCAGTCTCTGATTGTCTCCTGCAGTATGTCCGCAGCCTCTGAGTGTCTCCTGCAGTATGTCCGCAGTCTCTGGTAATCTCCTGCAGTATGTCCGCAGTCTCTGAGTGTCTCCTGCAGTATGTCCGCAGTCTCTGATTGTCTTCTGCAGTATATCCGCAGTCTCTGATTGTCTCCTGCAGTATGTCCACAGTCTCTGATTGTCTCCTGCAGTATGTCCACAGTCTCTGATTGTCTCCTGCAGTATGTACACAGTCTCTGATTGTCTCCTGCAGTATGTCCACAGTCTCTGATTGTCTCCTGCAGTATGTCCGCAGTCTCTGGTAATCTCCTGCAGTATGTCCACAGTCTCTGATTGTCTCCTGCAGTATGTCCGCAGTCTCTGATTGTCTCCTGCAGTATGTCCGCAGTCTCTGGTAATCTCCTGCAGTATGTCCACAGTCTCTGATTGTCTTCTGCAGTATTTCCACAGTCTCTGATTGTCTCCTGCAGTATGTCCGCAGTCTCTGATTGTCTCCTGCAGTATGTCCGCAGTCTCTGATTGTCTCCTGCAGTATGCCCGCAGTCTCTGATTGTCTCCTGCAGTATGTCCGCAGTCTCTGATTGTCTCCTGCAGTATGTCCGCAGTCTCTGGTTGTCTCCTGCCGTATGTCCGCAGTCTCTGGTAATCTCCTGCAGTATGTCCACAGTCTCTGTCTCCTGCAGTATGTCCGCAGCCTCTGATTGTCTCCTGCAGTATGTCCGCAGTCTCTGATTGTCTCCTGCAGTATGTCCGCAGTCTCTGATTGTCTCCTGCAGTATGTCCGCAGTCTCTGATTGTCTCCTGCAGTATGTCCGCAGTCTCTGATTGTCTCCTGCAGTATGTCCGCAGTCTCTGATTGTCTCCTGCAGTATGTCCGCAGTCTCTGATTGTCTCCTGCAGTATGTCCGCAGTCTCTGTTAATCTCCTGCAGTATGTCCGCAGTCTCTGATTGTCTCCTGCAGTATGTCCGCAGTCTCTGATTGTCTCCTGCAGTATGTCCGCAGTCTCTGATTGTCTCCTGCAGTATGTCCGCAGTCTCTGATTGTCTCCTGCAGTATGTCCGCAGTCTCTGTTAATCTCCTGCAGTATGTCCGCAGTCTCTGATTGTCTCCTGCAGTATGTCTGCAGTCTCTGATTGTCTCCTGCAGTATGTCCGCAGTCTCTGATTGTCTCCTACAGTATGTCCGCAGTCTCTGATTGTCTCCTGCAGTATGTCCGCAGTCTCTGGTAATCTCCTGCAGTATGTCCACAGTCTCTGATTGTCTCCTGCAGTATGTCCGCAGCCTCTGATTGTCTCCTGCAGTATGTCCGCAGTCTCTGATTGTCTCCTGCAGTATGTCCGCAGTCTCTGATTGTCTCCTGCAGTATGTCCGCAGTCTCTGATTGTCTCCTGCAGTATGTCCGCAGTCTCTGGTAATCTCCTGCAGTATGTCCGCAGCCTCTGAGTGTCTCCTGCAGTATGTCCGCAGTCTCTGGTAATCTCCTGCAGTATGTCCGCAGTCTCTGAGTGTCTCCTGCAGTATTTCCGCAGTCTCTGATTGTCTTCTGCAGTATGTCCGCAGTCTCTGATTGTCTCCTGCAGTATGTCCGCAGTCTCTGATTGTCTCCTGCAGTATGTCCGCAGTCTCTGATTGTCTCCTGCAGTATGTCCACAGTCTCTGATTGTCTCCTGCAGTATGTACACAGTCTCTGATTGTCTCCTGCAGTATGTCCACAGTCTCTGATTGTCTCCTGCAGTATGTCCACAGGCTCTGTCTCCTGCAGTATGTCCGCAGCCTCTGATTGTCTCCTGCAGTATGTCCGCAGTCTCTGATTGTCTCCTGCAGTATGTCCGCAGTCTCTGATTGTCTCCTGCAGTATGTCCGCAGTCTCTGTTAATCTCCTGCAGTATGTCCGCAGCCTCTGATTGTCTCCTGCAGTATGTCCGCAGTCTCTGATTGTCTCCTGCAGTATGTCCGCAGTCTCTGGTAATCTCCTGCAGTATGTCCGCAGTCTCTGGTAATCTCCTGCAGTATGTCCGCAGTCTCTAAATTGTCTCCTGCAGTATGTCCGCAGTCTCTGATTGTCTCCTGCAGTATGTCCGCAGTCTCTGATTGTCTCCTGCAGTATGTCCACAGTCTCTGATTGTCTCCTGCAGTATGTCCGCAGTCTCTGGTAATCTCCTGCAGTATGTCCACAGTCTCTGATTGTCTCCTGCAGTATGTCCGCAGCCTCTGATTGTCTCCTGCAGTATGTCCGCAGTCTCTGATTGTCTCCTGCAGTATGTCCGCAGTCTCTGGTAATCTCCTGCAGTATGTCCGCAGCCTCTGAGTGTCTCCTGCAGTATGTCCGCAGTCTCTGATTGTCTTCTGCAGTATGTCCGCAGTCTCTGATTGTCTCCTGCAGTATGTCCGCAGTCTCTGATTGTCTCCTGCAGTATGTCCGCAGTCTCTGATTGTCTCCTGCAGTATGTACACAGTCTCTGATTGTCTCCTGCAGTATGTCCACAGTCTCTGATTGTCTCCTGCAGTATGTACACAGTCTCTGATTGTCTCCTGCAGTATGTCCGCAGTCTCTGATTGTCTCCTGCAGTATGTCCGCAGTCTCTGGTAATCTCCTGCAGTATGTCCGCAGTCTCTGAACCTCTCCTGTAGTATGTGTATTAATGTGCCCCTTTACTTGCTCAATTATTTGGGATTGCTCCACTGCTCAGTGAGAGGTAATGATGTGCATGAACCTCTAGCAACCAATCAGCAAACAGTAGTGATCTGATTTAATCTCTAGCAACGAATCAGTAAGTGCTAATGATGTGCTGTAACCCCTAGCAACCAATTAGTGAGCGCTAATAATGTACATTAACCTCTAGCAACCAATCGGCAAGCAGAAATTATGTGTTGTAACCTCTAGAATCCAGCCATTGAGCAGTAATGAGAGTGATCTGCTACCAGTAAACTGATTTTGAGTCTACCTGCTATTTTTTGTATGTCTCAGAATGGAGGGGTGGCCCCAAGATAATGTTTGCCCAGGGCCCAATCAAAATTAAAGACGGCCCTGATTACAGATGATACAATACAGGATAAATTCAGCATTCAATCCAGGGAACCCCTCAACTTCTGAATTTTCAGATAGTTCTGGAAGCTGACAGCCTGTTCAAGATCTAGGACCCCTCAACGAAGTTCACCGGCCTGCTCTATTGTCTGACCTTTTAAAGGCTAGATGGAAGGAACGAAAAAGCTGGTTTTATCTGGTGTAACAGAAGAAATAGGGAGTCCGCGCTAATGGGTGTAATTAGAAGCCTAGGTGGGAAGTATATTCCTAAATTGATAGACTGCTGCCCTCACATACGCTGACTCCACAGGGGGTGGAATGAGCTGAAAAAGTGAAAAAAGAAAAGTGTGTGAGTGTGGCGCTGTCCCAAAGTTGCAAAATAAATGTCTGCATATATACAATTTTATCAAAAGTGTCACGTGTGTATTCCCTTAAGTGAAATATGTATGGCAGTTATTACCACTCCTGTGGGTTAAAGTGACTGGTGATTTAAACATGAGAAGCATAATGAGTGCAATAAATCGCATCCAAGGTGCCTAGTGCTATATTCCCTCAAAAGGAAAAAACAGTATTAACCACTGCTAAGAGCATGAAGTGGTCTATGTCTAAACACTAGAAAACACAAAGTTGCAATAAATACATCACACGTGACATGCAAAAAATTCTAAAGTGTCTAGTGCTAAATAAATAAATATTAAAATGTTGTTCTACAAACGTTGCAAATAACAAAGTGACAAGTGCCCTATGAAGAGGTCACTCTGAAAATTGCTAAACACACGTGCCATGCAAATGGTTCTATGATAGTAAACAGTTCATATGGGTATGTGCCCGGTGCACTATAAGTGAAAAAAGTCGTCCTTTGTGGGATTCCTCAAAGCATACAACAGGTGTTAATCCAGTGCTGGTGTCTCGCGTTGTGATTGTGCAGAGACTCACCAGCTGTATATCCCCTGCAGGGGTAACGAGTAGTCACAGTATGTGCCACTGTGCAGCAGTACTTGGCAAGACCAGGACCAGGATGATATCATAAGGACATAAGAAGAAAGGATTCCATAGTGTGAAACCATTTAAAACCACTATTTATTAGGTCAGATAAAAAGGGTACTCACATTGTAATGGAAAAAATGAGCGGTGTACAATGCTTACAAAGATGTTCCTAAGCGTCAGCTTTGCAGGGAGATGTCAGCAAGGCGTTCAGTCAAAGGCCACGCCCTTTGCATGGCACGTGTGTTTAGCACTTTTCAGAGTGACCTCTTCATAGGGCACTTGTCACTTTGTTATTTGCAACGTTTGTAGAACAACATTTTAATATTTATTTATTTAGCACTAGACACTTTAGAATTTTTTGTATGTCACGTGTGATGTATTTATTGCAACTTTGTGTTTTCTAGTGTTTAGACATAGACCACTTCATGCTCTTAGCAGTGGTTAAAGGGGTTGTAAAGGTAAAAATTTTTTCACCTTAATGCATTCTATGCATTAAGGTGAAAAAACTTTTGACAATACCGCCGCCCCCAGCCCCCCCCGTTTTACTTACCTGACGCCTCGAATCTCCGCTGATCGTTCTCGTCATCTCCATTGCAGCTCAGCCTGGTCGCTGATTGGCTGCAGTGGATGGATTGAAAGCAGCGCAGCCATTGGCTCGCGCTGCTGTCAATCGCATCCGATGACGCGGCGCGCCGGGGGGCGGGGCCGAGTGATACAGCGAGCGGCTATAGCCGCCGGCTGTATCACGGGAGCGCGCCCGCAAGCACTCACCACCATGCGAGGGAGCTCGCATTAAGGTGGTGAATGCTTGCGGGGAGGAGCTGAAACAGCCGCCGAGGGACCCCAGAAGACCAGGTTCGGGGCCACTCTGTGCAGAACGAGCTGCACAGTGAAGGTAAGTATAACATGTTTGTTATTTTAAAAAAAAAAAAAAATTTACCTTTACAACCCCTTTATTACTGTTTTTTCCTTTTGAGGGAATATAGCACTAGACACCTTGGATGCGATTTATTGCACTCATTATGCTTCTCATGTTTAAATCACCAGTCACTTTAACCCACAGGAGTGGTAATAACTGCTATACATATTTCACTTAAGGGAATACACACGTGACACTTTTGATAAAATTGTATATATGCAGACATTTCTTTTGCAACTTTGGGACAGCGCCACACTCACACACTTTTCTTTTTTCACTTTGGTTTTATCTGGTACTAACAAAGCCTTGCCCGAGACAATGAGACCACCTGTGAATGACCGTCTGTGAGCTCAGAAACATACATTTTACATATATAGAAATATATATATATATATATATATATATATATATATATATATATATATATATATATATATATTTCTATATATGTAATCACCTTAAAACTATTACCAAGTTTCTTGTAATTCAATAACTAAAGTTATATATGAATATACAGGTAGACCCATACTACACATAGTAATATATAGATAAAAAAGGTCAAGGCAGGCAGTCACCATAAGGAACCAGGTGGTTTTCCTGTTTTTGCAAGAGCTTGATTTACAAACATGTTATCATAAATTAGGGAATTTTAATTATAAAAAATGGCTACCCAAAAAAATCCAGATGTCCGGAGGAAATTATGTAAGTGTTATCTTTAGCCTGCCTGCACATATATGTTGATATGATGGTAAAGAGGTAAAGGAGTTGATTTGCTAAATAGTAAATGAGGTAAAGCTTTGCTTTGCAAAAAATATCCAATCACGTGCAAGGAAAATAGAAGAAACAGCATTTTTGCTTGCACATGATTGGATGATGGAAGTTAGCAGAGATTCTGCTCATTTACTAAGCTCCGGAGCAACTGCTCTTGCAAAGTGCAAAGTGCAAAGTACAAAAACCAATAGACATGCAGTGCTTAAGCCCGGGTTCACACCTATGCGAATTAGATGCGGGTTACACCGCATCTAATTCGCAGGACATTTTAAAATACATTCATATGAATGTATCTGGTTCACATATGTGCGTTGCATTCGCACTGCGCATTGCACAAAAAACGTGTGCGTTTTTTGGGCATTGCGGTGCGAACTACAAGCCTATTATCTCCTATGGGAACGCATCTGATTCGCAGATGCATTGCGTTCTGAACAAGGATTTTCTCTTTCTCCTCACTACACCTCCCCCTCTCTCCCCCCCCCCTCCCTTCCCCTCTCCCTGCTCTCTAATCCTGAGCAAAAACGCAATGAATCCGTTGAACAGGAGATTGTTATCTCCCCAGTGAAACCTGAGCTTCAATTCGCACCGCACATGTGTGAAACCAGGCTTAAGTGGAGGGCCACCCAAAAAAAAAAAAATTGCACCAAAAATCTTAAAAAAATGTAAAAAAAAAAAACATGTGAAAAAAAAATTTTTACTTACCTGAAACCCTTGTTGCTAGGCAGTCTTCCTAATCTGCCTCTTCCTATTCAGCGGTGTGTCCTGCTCCTCGGTGAGCGGCCCCGTTGCCTTCTGGGAACTGTGTGTGTTCCCAGAAAACCACAGGGCCATTCACAGAGTGCCACGCCGCTCGCACAGTAGGAAACTGGCAGTGAAGCCGCAAGGCTCCACTGCCTGTTTCCCTTACTTAGGATGGCGGTGCTGGGACCCGAGAGCCGAGGGACGCGTCGGCGTCAGGCGGCCGACATCGCGGGCACCCAGGACAGGTAAGTCTACGTATTTAAAGTCAGCAGCTACAGTGTTTGTAGCTGCTGACTTTAAAAAAAAAATTATCCTGGCCGGAATCCCGCTTTAATGGAGGTATTATATTAAAATATAAACGTATAAATAGTTTATACAAAAGGGGTAAACAAGAACCCAATGTCCTTAAGGTATGAGAAATGTAAAAACAATAGTCCATATAAGAGAATCTTTTCCCTCTGTGATAGGTCGTAATCAGTTCTGATATATTTTAGAGCATCAGTCCATGCATAGGAGAAAACCTATCAACATATAATTGACAGTAGTCTTATCAGCTTACCAGAAGCAGTAAATGATAGAGCAAGATAAAATATCCATCCAGCATCACCACGTGCATAGGGACATCTTCATGTGTGAGCCTTCACCCAAATATTACACTCACCAGAAATACATTTCTATGACAGGAACATAAACCTCTTCAGTGGATGTTGCAGGATGAATGGGAATGATATCCAGATCACCACACTCAATAAAAAAGCTCACCAGCCAGGAGCCCAGAAAAGATCCTCAGCTGTCACTCCAAACACATAGAACCTGCAGCAAGACATCAGCAAATGGGCCTCTCACAATGTGTTTTGTGCCACGTACGTTGTCAAGGGAATGCCATATGCAGATGTGTGCGGGAGCCCTCAGTTCTGGCACGAAGCTCTGAAGGTCCGGCACCTTCAGAGTGCATGCGCCAGTGATATAACTGGCTGCATTCAGGGTGAATCTCTCCTAAATGGTGCACGTTTAAGGGATATTCATTGTACCTACAGGTAAACCTTATTATAGGCTTACTTGTAGGTAAAAATGACCAAGTGGGGTTTATTACCACTTTAACATTTACTCCTCTTTATTCTCCCAATGTAAAACTTGTTAAAGGAGAAGTAGGGCTAAAGCTCTTTTGGCTATACTTCCCCTGTGGGTCACAGGAGTGCACTTAGTTCAGCAGCCTTTGATCACTCAATTCTCAGTCTTAGAGGTGACAGATACAGCATCGGACCAATGATGCATGCACCCAGGTGAGTATGATTGTTTAATTTTTTAAATCCTGAACTTCTCTTTTAAGAGCCTTTCTCCTTCTCTGAAAATCCCTTCCATGTGCAATATGTCGTGTTTTGATCGTTAAGCATGTCAGTTACATTTCAGGGAACATACTGTTCTTTCGTAAATTATTTACTAATTCCCTTACCAACACTTTCCAGGCTATATTAGACATTATATTAGAAAAAAATTGTTTCATTTCATTTCGTTTGATTTGTTAATCTAGTTGTTTAGTTCAATTCTGTAGATTAGTTCAATTTGTATTTGGAATTCGTATTCAGAATTTTCAAATTTTTCTCGAATTTACTCATTTTTTTGATTTGAAACGTTCAAAACGATAAATTGTCGAAACGAAAATGTTATATTGTTTTCGATTTGAATGCAGCAAAGTGAACAAACAAAAGAAAAATCTTCATCAAATGATTACAATGACTCTTTAAATCACCTTTGGCTTAATAAAAACAGCATTATTTCGAAATGGTACTCTAATAACACACACAGTCTTTGATTTCAGCAATATGTGTAGTTATAATTTGACTGGAGTTCAATGTAAAATTCGATTCGCATTTCAGTCCGAATTTCCGAAATTCGGACGAATTTCGTTACGTTATTCGGAGCATTCGGTAAAATCTGTTTAGATTGTAATTCGGGTATTTGGATATATCTTAATCTCCGAAAAACCAAAAAATTGGCAGAATATTAATTCGGAATGGAATGGAATGAACCGCACATGTCTAGGCTATATCCTTCTAATTCAGGGTTCTTAAAGGGGTTGTAAAGTCTCATGTTTTTTCACCTTAATGCATTCTATGCATTAAGATGAAAACCCTTCTGTGCTGCAGCACCTTACCTGAACCCGATCGTTCCAGCGAAGAGGGGAAAAGCCCAGTACCTCCAGCCACGGTCTTGGGTCCTCATTGGATAAATTGATTGATTGTCAATCAAATCCAGAGACACAGGAGCCGGGGGCGGGGCCAAGTCTTGCTGTCTGTGTCAATGGACGCAGCAGCAGGCCTCGGGAACATGCCCGCACGGATGCCTCCATGGGAATCGGCTCTCCATTGGGGCACCCAATAAAGAGGAGGGGCTAGGAGCGCCTCTGGGGGACCCCAGAAAAGGAGGATCGGGGGCCGATCTGTCAAAAAAAACCCTTGCACAGACCAGATAAGTATAACACGTTTGTTATTTAAAAAAAAAAAAACCTTTACAATCACTTTAACTTGGACGCCTAAGTGGTCCATAGATTGGTTTCAGGGGGTCCATGAGAGTCAGATAAAAAATAACATTTACATTTACTATACAGCCCTCCCTCTTGTCCTAATCAATTGTTTCCCAACAAGAAATGAAAGAAAATGCACCCTGCCACTGCTTATAGTGCCGACCACCAAGCATCCCTTGACTTGTTGTTGGCTCATATTTACCATTTAAATTTGTATCATCCTTCTCATCTTGTGCCACTCCATATTAGCAAGTGTTAATTTTCATTTTCCTTGGTTTATCATGGCTTGATTCTCTTCTCATATACTGGGGAGGCCCAAAGCAGTATTAAACACAAAAGCAAACATTATACAGTATTGCAGCTTATCAATTCTTAGATACGATGACTGTATTTGTTTCCTTTTTCAGGCTTTCTTTCTTCTATTTTCATCTGGTGATCCAGCCAACCGGTCTGTTGTTTTTCAAAAGCACAACCTCTCCAGCAGAATGAATCAGTTTACATGGATGAGACAAAGCCATTTAACTCGGGCGGGGGTCATTAAAATAATCAGCATTTAATTATTCATTTAAACTTTGTAAATTCATGTATCCCAAAAGGAAGAAAACTGTTTACTGTAACTGATTATAAGGATCCATGCACACTGGATGTCATAACAAAAGCCAATAGCTTTAGCTGTAGAAAGCTGTAGCTGTAGAATAAGTTTTGCAGCATTTTTGCAGTAGCGTTTTTCAGCATTTTTAAATTTTTTTGTGTTTTTTAGCTGTAGCGGTTTTTAGGGTTTTTTTTTAGCAAAACTATACTCCCACAAAAGCTAATGGCTCAAAAACACCAATAAATGCAGAATATCCACATTTTTCAGTGTTTTTTTTAGCTTTTAGCAGAGTTAGAGCATTTTTACAGCTGAAAAACTCCTCTCAAAACCCACTAGTTCTGGAATACCTCCCAACTGTCCCAGATTCTGCGGGACCGTCCCGCTATTTGAAGTAAGTCCCGAGGTCTGACCTGGGCTGGAGTCCTGGAACCCAGGGCTGGCTCCACTCCGTAGTGGTATCCTCAATGGGTGCAATATGTGTTCATACACAGCACCAAGTGAGGATTCATGAGAGAATATCTGGCCGGCAACCTCTGCTCCCCCTTCCTCAATGCATTCACTGGTTGTTAGGACCGCCGGCGTCCTAGCAACCGATGACATTATTTTCAGGCCACCTCTCAGCTCTGCCCCCCTCTTTGGCCCCCAATCCCGCCTCTCATTTGCCCCCATGCCGGCTCTCAGCGATCCCCATGCCATCTGCCAGTGGCCCGATCTCACCTCTGAACAGCCCCGATTCTGCCTGTCAGCGCTCGTGAAAGGTAAAAGGAACTGAGCTCTTTCTCACACAGAAGCACTCCACCTGCACTCTAATACAGTGTGTTAATGGGCAGATAACCAGGAGAAAACAGAGAGAAAAAACAGAAGAAAATAAAACCAAGGGAGCTACCACATCTAATGATTGGAAAGCTGCAATATATTTCATTTTTGCCTTTGGGTTTATTACCACTTTAATTGACCACAATCTCTTTCACAGTAAGGCTGAAGAGTGATATGTGTAGCATGTGTAAGATAGATAGATAGATAGACAAGGTTTTGTTTTATGTGTACAAGATTATCGTATGCCATTTTTGTAATGAGTGGCCATTACCTTTGCATAAAAAGGAGTGAGTCTTTTGTTACGACTGTTTACTTTGACCAAACTTTGTATATGTCATATGTGTGGAGCAATCAAAGAACATACATTAATTGCATGCAAAGTTGCATTTATGTGAATATTTCTGGGGAGGGGGTCCATAGCTTTCTTCAGATTATTAAAGGGATCCGTGACTCAAAAAAGGTTAAGACTAGGGTTGTCCCGATACCACTTTTTTAGGACCGAGTACAAGTACCGATACTTTTTTTCAAGTACTCGCCGATACCGATTACCGATACTTTTTTTTTAAATGTCACGTGACAGTGTTTTTTTTTTTTTTTTTTTTTGCTTTCTTTTTTTTCGGGGAGGGGGGGAGGGGGTGAACGGTGTCTGTGTTGTTTTTTTTTATCTACAATTTTTATTTTTTACAATAATATTTTTTTTATTCTTTATTGCAATATGTGTGTTTTTTTTTTTAATCAGCCCTGTTGGGGGGCTTTGGTGAGATATCAGGGGTCTTAACAGACCTCTGATATCTCCCCCTTGAGACAGAGAAAGAGACAGAGGATAGAGATTCCCCAGTCCCTTTCTCTGCAGCCTCAGCTGCACTGAGAATGAATGGAGAGAAGACAGCGGCTCCTCTCCATTCATAAACTGACACATCGTAATCACAAGAGATTACTATGTTTCAGTTATGTGAATGGACAGAGTCAACTGACTCTGTCCATTCACAAAGGAAGGAGGAGGACGGCGGAACGGAGGGGACAGCGGAGAGGGACAGCAGAATAGAGGGGACAGCGGAGAGGCACAGCAGAACGGAGGGGACAGCGGAGAGGCACAGCAGAGAAGAGGGGACAGCGGAGAGGGACAGGAGAACGGAGGGGACAGCGGAGAGGTACAGCAGAACGGAGGGGACAGCGGAGAGGCACAGCAGAACGGAGGGGACAGCGGAGAGGGACAGCAGAACGGAGGGGACAGCGGAGAGGTACAGCAGAACGGAGGGGACAGCGGAGAGGCACAGCAGAACGGAGGGGACAGCGGAGAGGCACAGCAGAACGGAGGGGACAGCGGAGAGGCACAGCAGAACGGAGGGGACAGCGGAGAGGCACAGCAGAACGGAGGGGACAATGGAGAGGCACAGCAGAACGGAGGGGACAGTGGAGAGGCACAGCAGAACTGAGGGGACAGTGGAGAGGCACAGCAGAACGGAGGGGACAGGGAAGGAGAGGGGAACGGCGGAACGAAGAGAGACAGTGGAGGGGGACAGAGGAACGGAGGGGGCATGGAGGAGGATGCAGTGACAGTCAGCAGTGATCGCGTGTGGGGGAGTTACAAGCACCGATCACCGCTGTATGTCACTAAAGCAGCTGAAAGCCACTGGGGGAGAAGCTTATAACTCCCCCAGGCGCCGATCACTGCTGACAGTCCAGGTATCGGGGTAAGCATCGGGAGCATTTGCCCGAGTACAAGTACTTGGGCAAATGCTCAGTATTGGTGCCAATACCGATACTAGTATCGGTATCGTGACAACCCTAGTTAAGACCCCTTTCACACTGGAGGCATTTTTAAGGCACTTTAGCGGTAAAAATAGTGCCTACAAAGCGCTTGAAAAAAGCCTCATCTGCAATCCCAGTGTGAAAGCCCGAGTGCTTTCACACTGGGGTGCTGCGCTGGCAGGACGTCAAAAAAGTCCTGCAAGCAGCTTCTTTGAGGCACTTTAGGAGCGGTGTATACACCGCTCCTAAAGCGCCCCTGCCTATTGAAATCAATGGGCAGCGCCGGCAAAGCACCGCAGCAGCGGCACTTTGCGGGCGCCTTTAACCCTTTATTCGGCCACTAGTGGGGGTTAAAAGCACCCCGCTAGTGCCCGAAAAGCGCCGCTAAAAATAAAAACTACTGACACCATCCACTGCCCTACTGACACCATCACCGACACATACTCCCCACCCCTTCTCCAGAAGCACTGTGAAAAAAATATTTAAAAAATCTATTTAAAAAAAATAAACAACAAAATTGTAAAAAATAATAGAGAAAATAATACCAACAAAAAAAACTACTGACACACTGCTCTACTGACACCATCCACTACCCCCACCCCCAATCATTGTGAAAAACAAAAAAAAGAAAAATTGTACAAAGTAATTAAAAAAATAAAATTGTAAAAAAATAATAACAAATATACCATCCACTGCCCTACTGACACCATCCTGCACATACTACTCACCGCTGTACACTCCACACTCCTCACATGCACATTATACCCACCTACATACGCTCCGCACTCCTCTCCTGCACATACTACCAACCGCCATACACTCGGCACTGTACAGTCCCTAGTTAACGTTACTACATTCTGCACTATGTAAGTCATCTCAGACTCTATAAGACCACACCCCATTTAAGCCACGTTCAATATGTAGCACGGTTTAAGCCATGCCCACCTCCCTGAAATGAGTTTGCCACCTCCCTGAAATTAGTTTTTGCAGGTTGGGATGTCTGCAAGGTCTCAAGTGTGAATGGGGAGCAGGTGTGTTACATTTGGTGTTATCGCTCTCACTCTTTCATACTGGTCACTGGAAGTTCAACATGGCACCTCATGGCAAAGAACTCTCTGAGGATCTGAAAAAAAGAATTGTTGCTCTACATAAAGATGGCCTAGGCTATAAGAAGATTGCCAAGACCCTGAAACTGAGCTGCAGCACAGTGGCCAAGACCATACAGCGGTTTAACAGGACAGGTTCCACTCAGAACAGGCCTCGCCATGGTCGACCAAAGAAGTTGAGTGCACGTGCTCAGCGTCATATCCAGAGATTGTCTTTGGGAATTAGACGTATAAGTGCTTCCAGCATTGTTACAGAGGTTGAAGGGGTGGGGGATAAGCCTGCTGTCAGAGCTCAGACCACACGCCGCACACTGCATCAAATTGGTCTGCATGGCTGTTGTCCCAGAAGGAAGCCTCTTCTAAAGATGATGCACAAGAAAGCCCGCAAACAGTTTGCTGAACACCAGCAGATTAAGGACATGGATTACTGGAACCATGCCCTGTGGTCTGATGAGACCAAGATAAACTTATTTGGTTCAGATGGTGCCAAGCGTGTGTTGCAACAACCAGGTGAGGAGTACAAAGACAAGTGTGTCTTGCCTACAGTCAAGCATGGTGGTGGGAGTGTCATGGTCTGCGGCTGCATGAGTGCTGCCGGCACTGGGGAGCTACAGTTCATTGAGGGAACCATGAATGCCAACATGTACTGTGACATACTGAAGCAGAACATGATCCCCTCCCTTCAGAGATTAAGCCGCGGGGCAGTATTCCAACATGATAACGACCCCAAACACACCTCCAAGACGACCACTGCCTTGCTAAAGAAGCTGAGGGTAAAGGTGATGACCAGCTCCATGATATTGTCATGGAGGAGTGGAAGAGGACTCCAGTGGCAACCTGTGAAGCTCTGGTGAACTCCATGCCCAAGAGGGTTAAGGCAGTGCTGGAAAATAATGGTGGCCACACAAAATATTAACATTTTGAGCCCAATTTGGACATTTTCACTTAGGGGTGTACTCACTTTTTTTGCCAGTGGTTTAGACATTAATGGCTGTGTGTTGAGTTATTTTGAGGGGATAGCATATTTACACTGTTATACAAGCTGTACATTCACTACTTTACATAGTAGCAAAGTGTAATTTCTTCAGTGTTGTCACAAGAAAAGATATAATAAAGTATTTACAAAAATGTGAGGGGCGTACTCACTTTTGTGAGATACTGTATATACGTGAAAAAATAACAATTATTTAATTTTTCTTGCTATATATGTTTTATTTCATTTCCCTTCATTACAGGATCATCATCACAGAAAAGAAACTAAGAATGCAAAATGTACAGTAACCACACTTTAGTAAAACATTTTATTCTCTTAGGCTTCTCCCTTGACAGAAGCACTCAGTTGCTTTTATTTGTCTTTTTTCTGAGTATTTACTCTATGACTTTAATGTCCAACCTGCTCATAATCACCCTGGTGACATTCCAGAGATCACTTCACAAACCAATGTATTTTTTCATTGGAAATTTCTCTTTCCTTGAAATGTGGTACACAACGGTTACTGTCCCCAAGATGCTAACAGGCTTAGGCACGGGAAATAAAACTATCTCCACCAGAGACTGCATTTCCCAGTTCTACTTTCTGTTCTTCCTCGGGGCCACACAACATTTTCTATTGACCATAATGGCCTATGATCGATTCTTGGCCATCTGTTACCCACTACGTTACACCACCCTAATGAGTAGATCTATCTGTGGAAAGCTTGCAGCTATGTCTTGGTTTGCTGGCTGCTTATCCATCTCTCTGCCTGCTGTTATGATGACACAGTTAGTGTTCTGTGGTCCAAGCACAATAGACCATTTCTTCTGTGACTTCAGTCCTCTACTTCAGTTGTCCTGTACAGACACTTGGTTGAATGAGATAATCTTTTCTGCAGTAGCTTGGGCAGTTATTCTTGGATGTTTCACCTTTACATTTATGTCCTATGTTTCTGTGATCATTACTATCTTAAGGATACCATCTTCTCTTGGCCGCCAAAAGGCATTTTCCACTTGTGCATCTCATCTTGCCGTGGTTGGCATATTTTTTGGCACAATTATTTTTATGTATATACGTCCAAAAGCAAAGAATTCTTCCCCAGTTGACAAAGTAGTGTCTGTATTTTATTCTGTTATTGTTCCCCTTCTCAACCCTATGATCTACAGCCTGCGAAACAAAGAAATGAAGAATGCACTGTTCAGAGCTATATCCAAGTTAAAAGGAAAATAACTCATATAATATGCCATATCATGCCATATATCATTTTTCACATGAAAAATTACTTTATTACAACATGATGGAAATACACACTGGTGACTTTTCACCTATTGAACCTTCAGTTTAGAGCATTAATGGTCCTATAGCACAAGGGCCTAAGCAGAACTCCACACAAAGATAAGACAATAAAAATGAATAGCCCGTTAAAAGATCAATTAATAAAATCAGCTTTCACTGCAAATATTCATCTTCCATCCAGAGCTTCCCACAGTATTTTTTCTGCCAAAAGATTTCTTTAATTTTATGGCCAGCATCATTCAAACCTCGTCATGCGAGCTCAGGTCATGGACTTGCCAGAGTAACTGAAAAGTGGATGGAGAAGCAGTGGAGTGATGGGACCATTTCCCTAATATTCTGCCTTCTCCTCTTCTATTGGCTCCTTGTACTGCTTCTCTCTCTCATACTCCAGCCCTGCTGTACAGAGACAGGACAAGGTATTCAGGTACTTACACTGCTTGCATTTTAAAAATGAATGTAATGATGGACGGCACAGTGGTGTAGTGGATAGCACTTTCAGCTAGCAGTATGAAGGGTCACTGGTTCGAATCCCGACTATGACACTACCTGCCTGGAGTTTGCATGTTCTCCCTGTGTCTGCATGGGTTTCCTCCGGGTACTCCGGTTTCCTCCCACATTTCAAAGACATGCTGGTAGGTTAATTGGATCCTGTCTAAATTGGCCCCTAGTATGTATGAATGTGAGTTAGGGACCTTAGATTGTAAGCTCCTTGAGGGTGTAGGGACTGATGTGAATGTATAATGTATATGTAAAGCGCTGCGTAAATTGACGGCGCTATATAAGTACATAAAATAAATAAATAAATAAATGTATTAAAGCAGTTCTTTTTTTATTTAAATGTTTTCTTGTCTGTATTTGAAGGTATAGACAGCCCACTTAATTTCACTATCAATAAGAATCATTGTACAAAACGTGTAAACGTGTTTTCATTTATTTTTAATAAACCTCAATTTTTTATGGAAGATTTGTCTGGAGGTCCTGGCATGTGTTTCACTTTTTGGATTCCATATTGAAGGACAGTGTAGTTTCAAAAACAACTGCATATTGGTAGGTGTATTCTGAAGTACCAAAATGCAAGTATAAATAAGGTAAATTTTTCCAAAAGTAAACATGCTTTGTGCATTCTGGCATATATGGGTCTGGTTTAGTTTTTACATTTACCTATCAGCATATCTATGTAGTCAATTAGGAGGTAAGATAAGGGGGGGGGGGGTCTATTTCAAGGCTCATAGCAAATAAAGGCCCAACATTTTACAACATGATGTATCTATGGTTTTTTCTTAAGGGCACAAAAGCTAATTTCTTTGAGCAAATTCAATTAACACATAAAAAGAGCGAGGCTGGATATACACCTATGTGTTGCATAGGTGTAACACTTTTTTTTAACAACAACCAGTGCACCTTCTCAATGCACTCACATAGCAATGCACTGCAGCTTACAAACGACAACCATCTGTGCATTGTGGTGCGGCGTATTTGTAGGTAGCCTCCTCACATACACTTAACTGTGACAGGACAGTCTTGCTGGCTGGGAGGAGAAGTGGGACTACAATTGTATCATACTTACTTTCCCATGCAGAAATGTCATATTATATTCAGAATGTGTTTGTGTTTTCCTGCTGTTTTGTGAAATCCTTCTGAGGCTGTAACTGTTCTCTGAACTTGTCTCCAGCAGCCATCTTGGAGAAGCCTCATGTTCTGCTTGGTACCAAGTTCTCTCGAGATTTTGTCCACCATTTTCTGTTAGCTTCCATATAAAAGAGGGCCCAGACACCATTTTGAGAGACATGTGTGTGGAATGAGTGAGGGAAACATGCACTGCTTGTGAGGGAAAGCTAGGCCTTACTCAGGGAGAGTGTTCCAGCCTGCAGGGACAGAACAAGGATCCTCAGGAGCTCTGCCTATCAACACTGCTTCTGTGCTTGTGATAGAAGATCATCTGAGACAGTGTATCTTCCTGTTAAATCATCTCTACTGCATCTGTGGAACCTGCTTATGGACACCAGCCAATGGCAAGTAATCAAAATGTGCCTTGTATACCACTGATGTGCCTGAAGAGAGGAATAATAACTACAATGGCAGTTTACTGAGCTGCATTCTGTATTTTTGGTGAATGTACTCTGAATCTGTGCCTTATATGCTAACAAAAGAACTGTTTACTCCACTTTTGTAAACATAATTTTCCACTGCTGTTTAATCGGCAATTAAAGTTACTTCATTTACAATACCATGCAGTGTGTTTCCCTATATTTTACAGCCACGCTAATTCCCTCGCTTACATTTTAGAACCGTCATCCATGGCGTTAGGAGTGGCTAGAGGGTTAACCATGGCACCTTATGGAGCAGCTCTGGCACTGATCCCTAAATTTAATGGCACAAATATCTCCCTGGCAGAATGGGTGGAGAGATTGGACAACTCAGCCCGCGTGTTCCAAATACCATTTGAACGCATTGCAGATTTGGCTATTAATGCACTAGAAGGTGAAGCCCGCCGGGCTGTGATGGTTCTGCCAGAAAAGGACAGAGACACCAGGACAGCTATTGTGGTTCGTCTGGAGAGTTTGTATAGTTAGAGCACCCTTATAGCTGATCTCCGGAGGAGATTATATACCCGGAGCCAGCATGACCAAGAGACTATGGGGTTGATTTACTAAAACTGGGGCGTGCAAAATCTGGTACAGCTCTGCATAGAAACCAATCAGCTTCCAGGTTTTATTGTCAAAGCTTAAATGAACAAGCTGAAGTTAGAAGCTGATTGGCTTCCATACACAGATGCACCAAATGTTGCACTCTCTAGTTTTAGTAAATCAACCCCTATGTCTCAATATGCTGCCAGGACCAGTGTTAGAATGTTATTCCAAATTCATAATTCGGCACTTATAGGTGTTATATTACATTTATGGCAAGCTTGCAAAACATATTTGGTTTTATGATTAATCATAATAAATAGAGTATGTGTAAATGACCTTGATCAATTGATTTGACATGATTCTTCATCTAAAGCTGAGCATTGCTGGATTTTTCTGGTGTAGCCAATTTAAGTATGACATTTAAGGTTTCTTGGTATAGAATGTCACGAGAAGACAAAAATAGGCACGTGTCAACGTAGCTAAAAGAATATACATTGTGGATTATATCCTGTTAAGTTAGTTTGTAGTTCCAGTCATATTAATAAGTACTAGTATATAGTTACTTAAAGTGGAGTTCCACCCAAAAGTGGAACTTCCACTCATCAGATTCCTCCCCCCTCTGGTGACACAGTTGGCACCTTTCAGGGGGGAGGGGGGTACAGATACCTGTATATTACAGGTATCTGTACTCACTTCCGGCATAGATAGCCGCAGAATCTGCGGTTATTTACGCCACTTCCTGCTCCCTCCCCGCTGCCTGCTGGGAAACACACGGGTCCCAGAGGCAGCAGGGACCATCCGTATTGCGCTGCGCGACTCGCGCATGCGCAGTAGGGAACCGGGAAGTGAAGCCGCATGGCTTCACTTCCTGATTCCCTTACCGAAGATGGAGACTATCAATGCTATTCATCCGGAAGCCCCTCTGAGATACAAGAATATTAGATATTAATAATATTCTTCAACCAGTTTCTCTTCGGTGTCCAGTCCTCTTCATTAAAGAGAGCCTTAAGAGATAGAGTGAGGGCTGATGACACAGTAAAGTTTGCTGTTATCCTGCAAAAGGCCATTGAGAGAGAACAGGAAGAGCTGAAACACGAACAAGCTATTGCCAGAAGCCAGGTTACCTGCATTCATGGAGTCAGGTGGCCATTAGAGCTCAAGGAAGTGACTGCTCCATGCCCCTCAACAAAGCCCCTCAACAAACCCAGCTGTTGTGTTGTCCTCAATAGAAAGAATTGTAAAGGACCTAGCTGATTCCATGACCTCCCTCAAACAGGAAATGCCAGCTACTCGGTGCGGGTATATCCAACCTAGAGCTACACGCAGCCCACTCTGGAGAGACCCGGATACAGATCGCAGGTGCTGGCAGTGCGGACGGTTAGGCCACATTTCCAGGAACTGTGTGGGAAAGAGAGCAAAGATTGCCCAACAGCATCCTTTAAACTAGAGGTTCCCGTGGCAGAGGGGCAACTCATGGGATGCGTTTCTTCACAACCCCAACAAGATCCTATGATGATATCTACATGCCCAGTTGTAACTGTGACTTTCAATGGCCAGCCGGCCAGCTGTTTGGTAGACACTGGATCAGAGGTCACTGCCATGGCATCTCACTTCTACCATCACCATTTTGGCAACACCCCAACTCAAGATCCTTTCTGGCTAAATCTAAAAGCTGCAAATAACCTGCCTATTGCTGTAGTAGTGGTCACCTGGATGTCCCTAAAAGTCTATGGGCAGACCCTCACCCAGGTTGGGGTGGTGGTGAACCGTGATGTTTCCTTCCCAGATATTCCAGTGGTATTGGGCATGAACGCCCTGAAGGAACTGCACTTAAAGTGGTGTTCCACCCAAAAAAAAAAAATACATGAATGTGCATAAAAAAAATAAAAAAAAACTAGGGGGTCCCACGTAGTCTGCCTCTTTCAGTGCCTGGGCTGGTGACATCACTTCCCCTCGGCACAGGAAGGGCTCAGCTCTACTTCCTCCCCCTTGTCAATCATCTGGGACCCATTACAGGTCCCAGATGACTGAGCGGCCAATCATGGCACGCAGCACCGCTCGCGCATGCGCAGTGGGTGCCCGGCTGTGAAGCCACAGCCCGGTGCCCACAGTTGCAATGCCGGCGCAGCTGAACGGAGGGGGAAATGAGGGCTTCGATCCCCCGCATCGCTGAACCCTGGGACAGGTAAGTGTCCAATTAAAAGTCAGCAGCTGCAGTATTTGTAGCTGCTGACTTTTAATTTTTTTGTTTTTTTATTTGGAACTCCTCTTTAACCTGCCTTCTTCAGGAGCCTTCTACACAGGGGTCTAAATGGCCAGAAACCCAGCTACAGAATTCAGACATCAAATCACAAATATACAGAGAAAGTTGGGGTCATCCGCCTTCCCGCACGCCAGCGGATTACTATACAACCCCATCAAGAGCTGGTATGCCCCCTTCCTGTTGTGGCTAGAAGTCACATAGAAGGAGCCACTGTGATGGTAGAACCACAACGCAATCTAGAAATAAAAGTTGAATGGTTAATAGCCAGGACTGTTGTCCAGCGGGGACAGGTATTTGTGCAACTTGTTAACCTGGGGTCTGCTGCTCTCCATGTACCCACTGACTTGGCTATTGCAGATGTGTATACAGTACCTAGAAACGGCATCACTGATCCTTGCCCTGGAGTGGAAGCTGCATGTGCTTGTTTGCAATCTGCTCTGCCTGATTCCGAGGACTCTTATATTTTGCAATTATTAGTACAACTCGCACTTCCAGTTCAAAATATGACTCCTGATCAATTAACTAAAATACAGCAGTTGTTTCACAAACATATCATTGCATTCTCTCTGGGCCTGGATGACTATGGCTGTACTACTGCTTTGGATCATCCAATCCACACTGGTGATGCTGCTCCCATCCGTAAAAGGTATCGTAATATACCCCCTGCCCTTTGTCAGGAAGTTAAAGACTTACTACAAGGAATGCTACAAGGGGGGGGGGGGGGATAGGAGAGAGTTGCCATCCTTGGGCTGCTCCCATAGTTCTTATCCAAAAGAAAGATGGAAATTTACGTCAAGATGCTTACCCACTGTCACAGGTCGAAGAATCCCTAATGGCCTTAGGCCAGGCTCATTATATTTCTACTCTAGACATGGCCAGCGGATACTGTAAAGGAAGACGACCGTGAAAAAACAGCTTTTATTACCCCTCTGGGACTGTACGTGTTCAATCGTATGCCTTTTGGCCTAACCAATGCCCCCAGCACTTCCCAAAGGCTAATGGAACATTGCTTGGGAGACTTGAACTTTGACTCCGTTCTGATTTACTTGGATGACATCATCATCTTTTTCAAAATGTTTGAGGACCATTTGAAGCATTTGGACCAAGTCCTCTCTCGGCTAGCTCAATATGGACTTAAGCTTAAACCAGAAAAATGCCATCTTATGAAGACCAAAATCCACTATTTGGGGCATGTGGTTGAGACAAAGGGGGTGTCTCCAGATCCAGATAAGATTCAGGCTGTGCAGGCTTGGACCACTCCAAAAACGGTGACGGAGCTTCGCTCCTCCTTGGGGCTTCTGGGTAATTACCGCAGATTCATTCCGATTTTTGCTAGTGTTGCGGCCCCACTCACCCACTCAATGTGTGGTCAACCTGCCCATAAAAAGGGAAAATCTTCCCCAAGTATTAATGAGAGTTGGGGGCCAGCACAGAGTGAAGCGTTTAAGACCCTCAAGGCAAAGTCGACTTCTGCACCAATAATAGCTTACGCTGACTACCGTAAACCCTTCCGGGTGTACACCGATGGCAGTCTCCAAGGCTGGGGGGTTGTACTTGCTCAGGAGCAAGATGGGACTGAGCGAGTGATAGCATACGCTAGTCGCAGCATTGCAGCCTACAGAATGTAATCCAGCCAACTACAGCTCTTTTAAACTTTGGAGCAACGTTGGGTGGCCCGGCTTGCCCAGTTCAGCTATACTATTCACTACAAGTCAGGGCGCTCCAATGGCAATGCTGACACCCTCTCAAGATTTCCGCTTGACCAGCCTCAGGAGGATAGAGATCAACAGCATGAAGAGTATGGGTTTGTCTCCTCTAGAGTCAACCTACGAGAGCAACGAGCATTCTTTTTAAGTTTCTAATTTCTTCTTCTTTTTTTAAGATTTTTTTCTTACATCCTGTAATCAGGATAGTTCATTGTCGCCATAGTGACACTGTACTACTCGGGGGGGGTCAGGGATTTTTTTTCTTTTTACACAGTGGTCACAGGTTTGCGTCGCTGCACGCCCCACGGGGTGTGGCAACTAACATTCGCCAGCGCACCATGGATCCTCAAATATCGGCCGAAGATTTTTTTGCAGAAAGATCACATCACAAAGGACTAAGTGGAACAATTCGGAGCCACGCAGGACCCCTTTGTCAGGCATGTACGTGTACATTGCTGTGTCTTGGGGATGCTGCTCGCCAGCAGTTGATGTACTGTTGGCAGGTGGCAAATAGTTAATTTACGTTTTCATTTAATTTTATTGCTATCACAAGGGGGCTAACAAACCCCCTATGTAATAGCATTGGGCAGGTGACGGGTACCATTTATGGAGATATCAGAGGTCCTGCCCTCTGTTCCAATGGATCAAACACAGAAGTGTGCTTGATCCCCTTTATACACGACTTTTTAGCTAACAACTGTGAACCTGGAACACTTCCAGGTTCACACTCAGCAGAGGAGATTGGGCGCTGTCGTTCCCTGATCTCCTCCCACTCAACATTCTGAAGCGGTTTCTATTCGTGTAAATAAAGTTTTTTATAAAGACCTGTTGATCCTGGTACTTTTTGCTTTCTCTCTGAGGCATTTTTAAAAGAGTTACCAGCAGCTGTCAGTTCTGCAGGGTGGTGGTCTCCCTGTGTTTTTATACAATCTAATACAGTCAATGCCAATGCTGGTTGATTGACATTTGCTCTGATTATTAAGCAGCTGAGACAAGGATTTCCTGCAATTGTGACTGCATCTTTTTTTGTTTTGTCAGCTTGGTACTGTAAAATACAGCTAGTGAAAAAAATAATGTGTCTATTTTCAGGATCAACAGGTAATACAACAGGGGGACTCATTAAAAAAAAACACTTCTGTGTTTATGCTAGTGACAGATTGCATCATATATGCCATATTCTTTATTTGTGCCCTTTAGTTACACATTAACCCCTTTACTGGCATGTACATCACCAGAAAACTGCTCACAGAATGCCTGTTCTGTAACCCTTACGTACAACACAGTCTCAGAGTCAATGGGTTTGATTTGCTAAAGGCAAATAAACTATGTACTTTGCAAAGGAAGTTGCAATTTTCGAAAAAAATAATCCTCAGAACAGTGAATGCATTTTTTTTCTTTCCACTTGCACATTATTTGGTATTCTTTGCAAAGTAATACGTTGCTGTATTTATTAAGGTCTGGGAAAAATTCCCAACCTATTTGCCGTAGTAAATTATCCCCTGTAACAGTGGTCTCTAAACTGTGGCCCATGGGCTGAAAGAGGTCCTTTGCTTGCCTGTATGCAGCCCTTGGGGTTTGTTCCTCCCACAGACAACAATAATGTGGCTCATACCTTCAACTGTTACCAATGATGGGGCATTTATGTACACACAGAAAGCATGCACCAGCAACTCAGTTTTGCTGGCGACCAGTTGTCATCCTACACACACGATTAGATCAGTTCTACTTGGTGAGTCTATAAGGCCCCTTTCACACTGGGGCGGTGGGGGCGTCGGCGGTACAACAGCGCTATTTTTAGCGCTGCTGTACCGTCGTTCTTGCAGCGGTATTTGGCCGCTAGTGGTGCGGTTTTAACCCCCGCTGGCGGCCGAAAAAAGGGTTAAAATCCCTCGTACAGCGCGGCTATAGCCGCGGTATTGCCGCGGTATAGCCGCGCTGTCCCATTGATTTCAACGGGCAGGAGCGGTTTAGGAGCGGTGAATACACCGCTCCTTCACCGCTCCAAAGAAGCGGTTTGCAGGACCACCGTCCTGCCAGCGCACCACCTCAGTGTGAAAGCCCTCGGGCTTTCACACTGAACAAACAGCGGAGGCTGTTTAGGGCTCGGTTTGCAGGCGGTATTTTTAGCGCAATACCGCCTGCAAACCGCCACAGTGTGAAAGGGGTCTCAGAGTTAAGAGAAATTGTTTCACTGAAAAAAGCTTTGTCCAGGAGTGTGACACAATAACCTCTAGATTAGTAGCATGCAAATATAACTCCAGGGGTGTTAACAGAGCAATAGCCACAGCTGCAGACAGGGACAGATCCACATTATTAAAATACAAATCCCATAAAAACGGTAAATCTGATGGCCAAGATATTCTTACTTTTGTTACCACCTATTCAGGAGAATTTAATCTAATTAAGGATATCAGTAAAAAACATCTACCTGTCTTGTCCACCAGTTGTGATCTCTCTCCATTTCTAAAGCAAGTGTGTAGATTTTCCAGCCGTCGAGCTAAAACTTTGGGAGGAATGTTATCACCTAGCTTGTTTTTGTCCAAAGGTGTGGAGAGGACATGGTTAAGTGCCAATGGATCATATGCCTGTGGCACAAACACATGTTGTTTCTGCCACAAACATACCAAAAAATCGAAGTTAGTACAATCTTGTGCAACAGGGAAGGAGTTTTTTCTGCGGGACTACATAAACTGTGGTTCCTCCAACATAGTTTATGCTATAGAGTGTACTTTGTGCAGTCTGCAGTATGGGCTGTACGATCAGATCTCTCAGGACATGGGTGAGAGAACACTTTCATGGAGCTTCATATCAGAATGATAAGGGTTTATTGAATGTATCTAAACATTTAAATATGTGCATCATGGTAATATGTCCTTCTTCACTTTTTATGGCCTAGAGAGAGTAAAAAATCCACCTAGACGGGGAGACACCCACCGCAAGCTATTAAGCCTCGTACACACGATCGGATTTTCGGCAGGGAATTGTGTGATGACAGACTGTTTGCCTAAAATCTGACCGTTAGTACGCTCCATCAGACAATTGTTGTCCAACTTTCCTCCAACAAATGTTGGATGGCAGGCTAGTAAATTTTCGGCGGACAATGGTCTGTTGTCAGATTTTCGTCTCATCTGTACACAAAATTATGGATGGCCTCAAAAACAATTTTAGTGACGAGATAAAATCAAGTAAAGATTGTACCATCATCCAGAAATTCTTTTGAAATAGGGGGTTGGGAGCCTGGTTCTTACCAAAAAGCTAGGGGGTAATTGGACTATCAAGGTACAGTACAGTGAGGTAAATCCACATATATGAACAATCATGTAAAAAAGTATACAAAGCTTTATTAATACAAAATATGTAACAAAATTGACAACAATTTATTAAAAATAGGTGACGGTTATATATTTATCACCAAGATAATGCTCCCCTGATGGGGAGAAATCACAGTGGGATAGCTGGTCATGGACAATGTTTCTACTAGTTTTGCGGACTCAGCCGCTTCATCAGGAAAATATCTGCGATTTAATTAATGCACAATCAAAAACAGTGCATTTAATCACATCCAGAAAAAAGACATTGTTTCAAAAGATATATGAATTAGGCAATATACAGTTGTTATAAAGGGATGGACCGCTTACCTAAATCCCAATGTGCAGGAGACACAAAGCGTCACCAGTAGGGGTCTCCCACGGCGACCGAGTGTGTGTACACAAGTCCATCACACAAAAGTCCAAAGTACAAACACGCATGCTCGGAAGCAAGGACGTGCCGGAAGCGGACGGTCTTGTAAACTAGCGTTCGTAATGGAGAATTAACATTTGTGACGCGGCAAATTATGAAATCTCGAAATGCAGCGCACATTCTCTTCTTCTTTAATGGGATAATAATGAAGCTGCTTTGCTGGTTATACTGATGGAGTTCTGCCAAACGTATTTACAAAGGCTTTATTTTTCTAGTGATATCAAGAATAATATTTTTATGCTTGTTTTTTTTTGGCCAAGTTACCACAACACTATTATCCCGTAGTTTTTAATATCAAAGATACAACTTTGTTGGTGTCCCTTGTTAATTTTACATTGTATTTTTGAAAAAGTACTGGCCTACTCCCAAACTGCCATTTGAAGTAAAACACATAGCCAGGAATTATTCTACCCATTTTTTTTTTATTGTGCATTAAAAAAAGAAAACAAATAAAATTAGACATGCTATCTGCCAATAGAACTTAACCAAAAAGTGCATTCTATGCATCCAAAAATATATAAAATAAAACAAATCAAATCATTATTCAAACAAAAAAGAAAATAATAATTAATAAGTGTGGAAGGGGTGAATGTCCCCAGACCAGCAGCCTTGTTGGGGGTCTTGGGGCTGGTATTGCCATTGACCGCCATGCTGCTGTGGTGGATGGGGTTGCTGTAGTGGGTGGGTTGGCTGCGGAGGTTGTGTATGTGGGCCCACAAAATCACACAGGTGGGTGGTGGCATAGATCTCACCCATCGCCCCCCCTGGTGAGGAGCTGCAGGATGAGCTCCTCGCACCTTCTCCTCTGGTCACCGGGCCATCCCTCTTAACCTATTGCTGTCACCATGCCAAATCCCTCGCACTCATCTGGGTCAGTACGGATGGCAGTAGTGGCCTGGCTGAGGAAGGCAGCTATGGCCTCGTCCAGATTCCTACTCTTCCTGGCCCTTTTAGCAGGAGAGCATAGGGGAGGGATTTGGGACTCCGTCTGGCTGCTGGCCACAGGCTCTTCCTGACTGACACTTTCCTGTGTATGAAAATGGGACATAATTAGCATCTTTTTTAGAGTTTGGTCATCAATCACACACAATTTTGATCTCCTCACTGTTGCAAATTGAATGTGGACAAATAGAAAAGACTATCATTCTGACCTCAGCATTTTTTATTCTTGTACAAATCATTTTTGGTCACTACTGTCTATTGATATGGAAACCACTTTGTTAAGGCAGAAATATTTTAACAATAACATCTAGTTATCATCATTGTATTTTTGTATACAAATATGTTCAACAATGCTATACTTGGGTCAAGCTGGGCTCCTCCACATCTTCATCCTGTGCAGCAGGACCTGTGTGGACCTCTGGAGCTGTGGCCTCAGCAGATGTCGAAGGGAGCGTAGACAGCAATGGCCTGGGTTCTATCTGGTCCGACAAAAACCGCAGGCTGTTGTAATACCACAGCCTGGGGACATATATGTCATCTGCTGATGCTCCAGATCTCTGTGAGTCCATGACCTTGTTGAGCTCCCTTTTAAAAGTACTCCTCAGGTTTGATATTTTTGTCTTGACATAGTTGATGTCTGCCCTGGGGTACACTGGCTTCACCAACTCAAGCAGTTTCTCCAACGCTGCCTTCCTTGAGATTTTATTCCAGTAGTCTCGACTCTTGACCTTCCAGAGACAGGGCAGCTCCCGCTACAGGTCAATGAATTGGGGCAAAAAATCAGGACCAGTAAATTTATCTGTTATGATAAATGATATGATGCCTACAAGACAGAACACAAGACAAAACATAATGTCTGGCTTAACTCATAAGCTGCTCCCAATCTAGGCCTCAATCTAAGCAGAATAGGCCACTAACCACCAATGCCCCAATTTCCAATTGTCCCTTCGTTTTCTGGCTCCTTTTGTGAGTTGGGGATGGCGATCGTTCGTCCTCCACTCCAAGATCATTCCTACAGTCATTCCATCGACCGTGCGTTATGGCTTTATATACACTGCGCATGCGTGAAACTCCACTCTCAGTGCGTCATGGCGCTGGGGCGTGACCATCTCTTCTGCATGCGACACACGGCGCAACATTCGGTAGGGGCAACATGGCGGATTCGGCAAATTCCAGGCAGCCCCGCGGTGGTGGAGCTCCTAGGAGGCATAAAGCAACCCCCATGAGCAAGGATGAGATGGTGGAGACTACGCCTGCAAGCTGCACAGTTATGAAAGGCTCAACAGCCGAAAGGACAGCATTTTGGAGAAGGTCATCGCCGTTTTGCAGAGTGATTTTTTGGTGGAATGATCAAAGGACCAAATCAGAAAACGATGGTCTGATCTCAAGCACCGTGAGCAAGACCAGATAGGGTATATACATCAGATCATAAAAAAAAGTAAGTAAGATTTGTATCTAACCAATATGTATATGTGTAAATTAGCTGTCTTTATATGTTCTTCCTCCAAGTAGCTCTAGAGAATTATATATAAGTTTATCTAAAATCTTTGTATGACTTGGTATTCGAAAGATGAAGGTAAATATAAAGCAGATATGAACATGACCAAATCTTATTTGGTCATGTTTTTGGACATTTCTTTATTTTTGTAACAAATTTTTTAATCTCCTTTCAACAGGGAGGCACCAGCCAAGCCACCACAACGCACGAAGGGAGGCTACCCTCACTTGGGCCCCAACAGGGGAGGCAACAAGGGCATCTTCCCCCAAAAAAGTAAGTGACAACTTAAAACACACTTATTTAGCCACCGACAGGGGTGCTTTTAGGTGGGCCAAAGGCCATGGGCTTAGGTCAGAACTTAAGGGGTAAAGAACACTTTCTGGTTGCTGCCTGCCTCAACAGTGCCCATTAATGCATCTTTGCCAGTGTAGACATGGGTAGAGGAGAGGCCCCGGGGATCACAGTCACACAGAGTCACGCCTGCTAAGATGATCATCATATATCCCCTTTCCCATAGGAGACAAGAGGGGTGGGGGGCAACTGCTGTTGGCACTTGTCCAGTGTTTGCCATCTGTAAAATGACATCACCATCCCTTTTCTTTGCATTTTTCACAGGAAAACAACCAGAGTGCAGCATGGTGGAGTCAACAAGTCAGGAGCAAACATTGACATCAGACCAAGTGCAAGGTTGGTCAACTAATGTAGCAAAATGGATGCTAGAAAAAGATGGGACTTGGGGTGGCTTAATGAATGGTGTACTGTTTCTTTTTAGATGAAAGAGAGTGTGGTGTGCTCACCCAGGATGTTGTTTGGGAAGCATGGGATCTGACTCCTGGACCCAGGACAGATGTACAATACTCTGACGCAAGTCACACTTAGGGCCAAAGCGAAGAAAGAGGAAGAAATTATTCGGCAGCCATTTGTTTGTGCAAGTAAGTATTGTTGGACTCTTGTTTGGACATCAAAACACTCAACATGTATACACATTTGAAGCCAAACACCAACTCCACACATTAGCAAAGTATGTAGTGCATTAACATTAGCATGGAGAAGGAAGAGGTGGAAGGAGCTGGCAGTGTTGCTAGGTATCCGAGTTTTGTAGACCCAGGCACCAGGGCCAAGATTAAAGAGTAGTTGCAGTGCGTACATTCCTAGTAGTGTAGGTGTCTGAAGGGCAAGCAGGCTGCAAGCAACAATAGACTGGGTAGGTAAGTATTTACTGAATTTGACCATAACTCACTATGTAGGGCCTCAGCCACTTGACCATCGTTACCTTAATACTTTTTACTTTTCTTACTAGGTCATGATCTTCCACAATGCACTATTGGCCGATATGTTGCATTGTTTGAACATACTGGAGAAAAACAAGGAGGCTGCCACTGCTTTACAGCGAAGAATCAGAGATTTTGTGGACATGCTTGCCAAATTTTAATTTCCTCTTGCCTGTTTTAAAGTTTTTTATTCCATTTGTTGGCTCCTGTTTACCCTTTTCTGATTTAACATGTTTTTCAGACTTGGAAATGTGAAAGTTTAGGGACAGAACTCAGTGTTTCTCCACTCCAGTCTTCTAGGTGCACCATCAGGTCATGTTTTCTGTATTTTCCTCAGTCAAAAAATGACTGTGTGAATTACTAACAGTGAACTTGACAACATCACCTCTGCCAAATTCTACAAGTATAGAAAACATGACCTGGGTTTGCATCTTGAGGAGGAGAGTTGGGAAACACTGCCCTAACTAATGTGAATTGTAATTTTTCAGCATTTTTAAGAATATAAAACCCCAAATTTGAAGGTGCTCACAAATTGTGCCTTAACATTCTTATTACCCTTATGATCCCATGCCTAAAATGTGTGGATTTCCATACATCTAGTTTGCCAAAAGCCACAAAACACACAGTGTGTCAACATGTGCTATCTACCGTCACTGGGTATCAATGGACGCATTTTGGGGGTGCAACCCTTTTGCTCATAACTATAGAAGCTCAGAGGAAGGGGTTGCACCTCCGAAACATGTCCATTTATACCCCGTGATTGGAGCTAGCACATGTTGACACACTGTGTGTTTTGTGGGTTTAGGAAAAAAGTTGTTTGTAATTACACACATTTGCGGTATGGGATCATAAGGGTAATCTAGTTGTAATATGTGTACGTGGCTTCAAATTCTAGCTTTTAAAGGGGTGAGATCACCCCATATGAGGAAGGCAACATCCACACAGTCTTGGGATACTAATGTCTCATTTGGCCTGCACTTTACCAAAATCAAACTTTGTAATTTCCTGAGTTTGGGATGTTTATCTGATGTTTTTAAACATGCCTGTTTAGCCCCAAAAAAGGGGAAATAATGCAAAAATAATGCAAAACATACATGTTATACACTAAGATGTTGTTTTTTTTTTAAAACCTTAAAACGCACATGTGAATGTGCTTTGAGTAAATAGTTTTTTACTAAACAATGTGTGGCTTATTATTTAAAAGCTCAATAGCAGTGTATTTGTTAAGTAGTTGCATTTATAGTGACAATGTGCTCTTAAAATGTGGCCAACTCCTCATTTTTAGTCCTTCAAAAAATTATAAGAGTTGAAAAGGCATAATGTTTTTGAACTTCATGCATTAGATCCATTAAGAACAAAAATTTTGTGTGTGTGTGTGTGTAGCAGACCCACAGCACACCATAATAGTTAGCTGAAGAAGATATTGTCACCTCATGTAGCAAATAAGGTACATTTGCACTATTGGAGCAAGTGGCCACAATAAAGCCCATTTGTGAACATATTAGACCGATAAGAAACACAGACAACAGTAGTTCAAATGAAATATGAGTTTATGATCTCGAAATTATATTAGGCATAATCAGCTACAATTTGCTGCCAAGCCACTGCTCCTATACCCACAAAACAATCAAGGTATTTCTGACGTACAGCTCTAGCAATTTGTGAGGGCAATCCAGCATGGGCATTTTCAAGAGCCGTCAGCACACCCACAGACGGCCAAGCTGCAGCCTCTTCAGCTGGGCCTGCCACTGCAGGGTCCACGTCACTTGACAGTGAGGCAAGGTAGCTAGTCGCATTCCTCCTTAAAAAATGATGTAAACAGTCTGGCGCTCTGTTGGCCAACAATCGGATCGTGTGTACGAGGCTTTAGAGAGAGAAGTTTGGTGGATTTTTAACCTAAAAACGAGAATGCCGACAGGAATTAATTTTAGATATGATGTTGATGTATTTTTACGTTAATAAACACATCTAATAGGTTGGATGCGTAATTTTCTCATCTATATTCATATACCCTAATTTTCCCTCAATAGTTCTCACTATGAATCAGTTCTTTTCCTAAAACCTTAGTTTTGACCCACAAATGTTTTTTTTTATTCAGATTTATTAAATCACAGAATTCATGTATGTATGATGATTATTATCATTGTTTTTTCATGTTTATTGTGTCAATGTATAAATGCATTTTAAATCTATGCAAAAAAAGGTTTTTACCTTCAGAGAGTCTCTATACAATGGTGATTCTCATCTACAGCTAATTGCATTGATTAATGAATGGGAGTGGTTCGAGTTTCTTTTTGTATATATGTTGGTGCTGGTTATGTGGGTAACTGTGCTGTGAACAAGGCTCTTCACCGAAACATGTTAACAGTTACTCTGTACTTGGTAATTATCGAATAAAGAATCTGGATGGATTCCAGAGTGCAGGTTTCCATATATTCATATTCCGATGGGGCATTTTTCCTCCCACTGATGGGGCACTAAATTTCACACTGATGGGGCACCATTCCTCCCACGGACACCCATGATAGGGCACCATTCCTCCCACTGACACCAATGATAGGGCACCATTCCTCCCACTGACACCAATGATAGGGTACAATTCCTCCCACTGACACCAATGATAGGGCACCATTCCTCCCACTGACACCAATGATGGGGCATTATTCCTCCTCCTACTGACCAGAGGCGCTATATAATTTTTTTACTCCCACTGACCACCAAACCTGAGACAAAGGGGGTTATTTACTAAAGGCAAATCCACTTTGCACTGCAAGTGCAAAGTGCACTTTGAAGTGCAGTTGCTGTAGATCCGAGGGGGACATGCAAGAATAATAAAAAAACAGCATTTTAGCTTGCACATGATTGGATAATAAAATCAGCAGAGCTTCCCCTCATTTCAGATCTACCCCTCAGATTTCAAGTGACTGTACTTCCAAGTGCACTTTGCACTTGTAGTTTGCACTTGTAGTGCAAAGTTAATTTGCCTTTCGTAAATAACCCCCATTGTCTACTTCCTCTCACACTGGGGCATTTTCTACTCCAAATGGTTACAGTCCAGATCTCCTAAAGTCTAATGGACAGTAAACCGACCCTTTGTTCAGAAAGTTTTGAGACCCCTGCCCTATAAAATCACTTCATAAGTACATGTTCAAGTTACAGCCATCTGGTGCCCAGGACTGCCTACAGTTTTTAATAATTGTGATTGGTGGCCAACAAGCCACCAGTCACATATATTCATAAAATTTACATCACCCCCCTCTATGCTGCTGTAGTAATTCTCTGGGAATATAAACAAAAAAGCAGTGGCCAGTGAGTGTCTGTAGTAGCATGGAGCACCTTTATGAATGGATGTGATCACATGTGTTTACAGATCTCCTGCAAAGAAAGGCATTGTTTACAAGGGCGGCACTCTCTACCGACCATCTGAAAAGCGACTACCACAAAGGGAAGTAGAACAGTAGCTGCCAGGCATTCAGGAGGCAATACTGCCATCTCCTGAATGCCTATTTTTTTTATTGAAATAAAGTTTCAGTCAAATGGGGATTTTGCCTAGAAATACCATGCCGCGAGTCATGTTTAACAGTGACACTGTCTGCTCCCGTGACCTGCTGTATAACTTTTAAGCATTTTGGCTGTGGCAATACGCACTGCCCTTCCTCCCCCAGCCGCCATTGCACAGTAGGTGGGTGGAGAAAAGTGGCTCAACAAAGCCTTCAGAACTGCTCATTCATGGCAAGGTCACAGTGTTGAAAATAAGGCTTGGAGACACCACAAAATTACTTTTATGTTTTAAATTTGTGGTGCTAATGCTGCATACTCATGATCAGAAATTCATCAGTTTCTCCCCCTTCTATTTAAATGTCTTCTTTTTTTAAAGCATCATAAAAAGTACATGTAGTTTGATCACTAAGCTTTGCTCTGTGCCTGGACGGTTCACTGAATTATTCAACATGGTTGTCTCCACAGTGAGGTTATTATTACATTGTGGACATTATTCTAGACAATGACAACAAAAGGCTTATTTTCACCAGTGTATGGTAAAAAGCTGTAAAGGCGCTCCATACACTGGTGAAAATTAGCCTTCCTTTGATCATCAGCTCCACACATTTTTAAAATCCACATGGTAAACATTTCTATCAGCTGTTGCCGATAAAGATGATCTGTGCATCCAGCACAGAAATACAGAAATTATGTGGGCGCTATATCCTCCAAGAAGAGAAAAAATATTCCACTGGCATATAGACAGTCTGTAAAGGTGCTTAACCCAAATGTGAATTTTAAGCTTATCAGATCCAATTACGGCAAACTGCATCAGAGAGGTAGGTCAGTCTGTCTGTACTTATGGTAAATTTATGGAGAAAGCAGCTACCAATGACTTTATAGGCTGTCTCCTATCCACAGATCTCTTTGGCTTGTGTCCTGTGCATCGCCTTTCAATATTATTAGAGAGATCATGGGAGACACTCAGTGAACTGCCACTGTAATCTTCACAAGTGGCTGTTTCCCTTGTACCCAAAACCCTCGACTTGGATGGAATGGATGGAAAACCTGCATATAGTGTAAACATGTTTCAATATTTATTTAAACAAAAACGAATACAAAATTTTTAAAATAAATCACTGGTATGATAAAGCAAACTTGATGCTATTGCAAACAGGTTATGTAGTGATGTCGCACACAAAACTCAGCAGTACATTTTGCTGTATTGTACATCATGTGGGCACTTGTGTGTGGATGTTGATATGCAACTTAAAGTGGAATTACATCTCTGCAAAAAAAAAAAAAAAAAAGCAAATGGACCCCAGGAGCGTTCTCATAATTTGCTAGTATGAAAAGTATATTAGCACATTATGGCAGACTTACCAGACTAGTGACCCCTCCAGCGCTGCCCTGTCAGTGCTCCTGTTGGTCACAAACTTCACTGAGTATCCCTTACAGGTTCCGACTCTTTGACTGCTTGGTTGGCTGGGGCTGCGATGGCATCACTCCCATGCATGCATATAGAGCCATGTAAGTTGAGCTGCGAATGTGCGGCTCAGTACACAAACGTTGCAAGGCATGGAGAAGGGTTTAAGGGTCTCCTCTGCCATAAAAATCCCAGGCTGAACTGAGTGATCATATGACCGCTAATCACTCAGTTGTCGGTCAACTCTGAATAGAAAATGGTGACTGTCAGTCACCGCTGTCTGCTCTGCCCCTCCAGCACTCACTGGAGCATTGGGCTGGAGAGGAGGCTAGAGCAGCTGGCTTTGAGCACTGAGAGCAAGAGCCAGCTGTCAATCACGCAGCTGGCTGGGTCCTGGGTCAGAGGAGAGCGCAAGTAAGTGCACTCCTGTGAACCACAAGAGAAGTATGGCCCAAAACTCTTTGGCCATACTTCTCTTTTAATATACACACTAATTGAAGCGTTACTAAACCCAGGTCTGCATTCACTTTGGTCTCCCACACTACACAGAACATGGAAATACAATTATTTTTGTAAATATAAACTGCTAAATACCTTTTCTCATCAGCAGTATATAGCAGTCTTGTGACTTCTATCAGTGACGGGTAAAGCTTGTAGGAGGAGCTTTCATTCTACTCTGACTGTCCTATGAGAAAGTCCCTCCTCCCCACCCCTAGATGAAAGAAAAGAAAAAATGCCCGTGAAGACTCATGGTACTGTATGTATGACATAATTTTGGCCTAGGCCAGAAACGAGGAAGCAAGAAATGTAAAAAAAAAAAAAAAACATTAAAAGAAACAGGACATTAGTAATGTTCTTATATAAGAGCAGGGATTTTTTAGGTGCCAATAATTCAAGTCAAAATCAAGATTTAGATCTCTCAAAGGTAATTTTCGGGCGCTGACCTCTATACAGTTGTGCTCATAAGTTGTGCTCATACCCTGGCAGAATATATGATTTCTTGGCCATTTTTCAGAGAATATGAATGATAACACAAAAACATTTCTTTCACTCAGGGTTAGTGTTTGGTTGAAGCCATTTATTATCAATCAACTGTGTTTACTCTTTTTACATCAGAATCACAACAGAAACCACCCAAATGACCCTGATCAAAAGTTTACATACCCCAGTAAAGCCCCATGTATTTTGTGGTACCGTCTTTTGTGGCATTTGTGGATGAGGCTCTTTATCTTCTCAGATGGTAAAGTTGTCCATTCATCCTGGCAAAAAGCCTCCAGTTCCTGTAAATTCTTGGGCTGTCTTGCATGAACTGCATGTTTGAGATCTCTCTCAATGATATCGAGGTCAGGAGACTGAGATGGTCACTCCAGAACCTTCACTTTATTCTGCTGTAGCCAATGACAGGTCGACTTGGCCTTGTAACCAAAAAACTGCGAGATGATCACATAATATCTCACACTCTAGTAATTGTGGAGTTTATGGTTCGCTCTCTGTCACTCCTCCACTTTGGAGGTCCTGGCCGTAGCTTGTGGCATATGTATGTATAGAAAATTATCCCAGGGAGGTCCACAGATTGGATGTCCCTGGTATAAAAAAGACAGCTACTTATGGTCAGAAAGGACAGTCTGGGAAATTATAAGTAAAAAATAAGTATCAAATTTTATTTGTGTTTCATAAATCAAGCTCACTAGTATAAAAACATTAAGTTACTTTCCATCAGGATTAGTAACCTTGACACCACTGACAACCTATCATAAAATGACACTATAGATGTATCACATAACAAATGATGTGTCAATGTAACAGATAACAATCATGGGACCGACAATACACACACTAATACAAACCAACAAATAACATACAATGCAGGCGCCTGATGTGATCTGCATTTGCATAACAGTCCCTATGGCAAATGCCAAATACTATTGTTATTAATAAAAAAAAAAATCTGATTATATAATATCCAAATGGGATTGCTATGCAAAGGTGGTCCCCGGGGATACTAAGTTAGCTAAATGAGTATGCTCTTGTGTGGGGCAATTAAGTCAGGGAGCGTTTAAAGATGCGGTTGCTGAAGCAGCGAAAGACTGTAATGGCTGAGCTTATATAAATCCCTCAAAATACTAGGAAGTCCTCTCAACTTGTTAATATCCAGTTTCCTGTTCCATACTTGTATTAGCAAAATCTGGATTTAAATATACGAGGTATTTCTGTAGACTTAGTTCATGATTATAATCAGCTTAATCACGCAGTGACTATAAGCAGTTGTGTGCATGCGAGTAATCGGTAATAGTGGAAGCGCTGGATTAGCAGTCCCTTGTTTTTCTAATTATTCCCCAACTTGCCACAACTTGCAAATCATTCAGAGATTTTCTGTACACATCAACCACATTAAAAGGTTGGAATGCTTTTAGATGGATAAATCAATACTTTATATTATGTTACCGTCTTTCTTTCTTGTGTGGACACCGATGTATCAGGGATGAAATTGGCTCCTTGCCTTTCCCGGTTACCCTGCGCTTGAATAGGAGGACAGCTGTTAGTAAGTGTAGGATCTCCGTGATCTGACAGCTACACGTCCCGCTGTGCTGGATGGCTGGCTGGTTCCTGGTGGATCAGGTGTCCCGGTAATCAGGCCGTTGGTCGTCCGTTGTTCCACGGCACTTCAGTTTAGCAGCGGTTAGCGCTAGATATGCTTTCCGCTCCGCTCGCTATGTCACTTCGTGTGCGATGGATCTTCACTGCTCCGCTCTCTTCACTACCATGAAGTGCCCGGGGGATCACTGACCCGGCGTCGCTGCATGTAGCTTACGTCCGCGTTTCGCAACATTTGGGTTACGTAGCTTCAACTGGACGTTGAAGGGGCTGATCTCCACTTCTCCTTTATAGTGATTCGGGGTATGATCGCTCCTCCTTTTGTTTTCATTCAGGAAAAGTTGTTTTAAGAAAAAAGGACAAGCTTAAATAACAGCTTGGATGGTTGTCTTTCGTTTATCTGTGACATCTCCATGTTATCCTTATATTTAACTAGTATTACAATACTCTTTTCTATTTACTAGTAGTTATCAATTCATTCGCTGCTTCCTATATTTCTAGTTGAGGAGACATTAAACATGTAGACTTTGATATTACAATTTACTTGCTGGGAGAATTTGATGAGGGATTTAATACACTTAATACTTTGTAAAAGTGAGATAGATTTAGACATGGGCCATAATCAGAGAGTCCGACCAGGAGGTCAGGCTGGTCCCTCGATTGTAGCTACTGTCCCAAATTCTTTAGGGTTAACAAGAAGCTAGAGGAGCTCAATGTTTGGTGGGGGAGGGGGGAAAGAAAAAGGGGGATGATGGAGAAGACCAAAAGAATAAACAATAACAAATAGTAAAAAATATATAAATAATGAATAATAGGAAAGAACCAAGAGGAGCACATAGAGGGTAAAGTAGGTGTATATATAATATACATTACGGAGAGTTTTAGCTTTATCTCTAAGCGGTTTCATTGGTCTAGAAATGGTTGTAAATTTAACTCTGTGTTCATACCAAGGGGTGCTAGAGATTTCAGGGTATATATCCACCATTTTTCTTTTTGTAGGAGGATACGATCAAAGTCTCCTCTTCTCTCTGGAAGTTTCAGGACGTATATACCTTTAACTTTTAGGCCTTCTATTTTACCATGATGGTGTTGTGCGAAGTGTTTGGCTACTGGTCGTTCTTCTTTTTTCTCCTTTTGCCCCCACATTTCCTGTGCCTTTGTAGCTCACACATCCCCAAAACAATAGTGATCCATCTCCGTGTTTCACAGTAGGAATGGTGTACCTTTCATCATAGGCCTTGTTGACTCCTTTATGGTTGTGGCCAAAAAGCTCAATTTTGGTCTCATCACTCCAAGTTACTTTGTGCCAGAAGGTTTGAGGCTTGTCTCTGTGCTGTTTGGCATTTTGTAAGCTGAATACTTTGTGGCTTTTGCGTAGTAATGGCTTTCTTCTAGCGACTCGACCATGCAGCCCATCTTTCTTCAAGTGCCTCCTTAATGTGCATCTTGAAACAGCCACACCACATGTTTTCAGAGAGTCCTGTATTTCACCTGAAGTTATTTGTGGGTTTTTCTTTGCATCCCGAACAATTTTCTTGGCAATTGTGGCTGAATTTTTAGTTGGTCTACCTGACCGTGGTTTGGTTTCAACAAAACCCCTCATTTTCCACTTCTTGATTAGAGTTTGAACACTGCTGATTGGCATTCTTAATTCCTTGGGTATCTTTTTATATTCCTTTCCTGTTTTATACAGTTCAACTACCTTTCCCCGCAGACCCTTTGACAATTCTTTTGCTTTCCCCATAACTCAGAATCCAGAAATAACAGTGCAGCACTGGATGAAAGTGGACAGAAACTCATTGACCTTTTATACACACACACACTAATTACAAGCAAACAGATCACAGGTGAGGATGGCTAGCTTTAATAGCCATTCAAACTCCTTTGTGTCAACTTATGTGCATGCTATCAGGCCAAAATCACCATGGTATGTAAACTTTTGATCAGGGTCATTTGGGTAGTTTCTGTTGTCATTATGATTTAAAAAGAGTAAACACAGTTGATTGATAATAAATGGCTTCAGCCAAACACTAACCATGAGTGAAAGAAAAGTTTTTGTGTTATTCATATTCTCTGAAAAATTGCAGAGAAGTCATAAATTCTGCCAGGGTATGTAAACTTATGAGCACAACTGTATTTCGATACTGTGTTGTCAACCTGTAACAGGTGCTAGTATTTGTTCATAATGTGACGTACAATGTGATGTTGGCCAGTAAACCTAGTAAAAATTCTAGTAGTAGAGGGGCCCATTTTTGTTTTGACCTGATACATTAATTGGGATCTGTCACTATTAATGACCCGATTGTATGCCCTCTTGAAGCAGAATCTACTATAACTTCTTTGTTGAAGACATACTTATAGTGCTTTGGTTTCTTTTTCAAAATCAAGAGGGTTAGTGCAATTATGTTTAATCCTGAAGTATTGACTATAGGGGATACTAGAGACTATATGATTGAGGGTGCGAGCTAGATGCATGAAGAATCGTGTTGCTTGCTGAGGGCTTGCGAAACAAGGATGATCCAATACTACCATCACGGTTGATAAAGATCCTGATATCCAAAAAAGTAATTGATTTTTGGTCATAATTCATAGGGAATTTGAGATTGTATTGATTTGTAATCATTTTTTACAGAAAAGTTTGTAATTCCAATTGGGTACCTCCCCAAATAAATAAAATATTGTTGATGAAACAATGCCAAGGAATGCATGTCTTCCTGCAAATTCTCTCTGGACAAAAGGTCACGCTCCCATCCCCCCAGGTACAGGTTCAAATATGAGGGAGCACAACGGGTCCCCATTGCGTCACCCTGTACCTGGAGGTAGTGGGAGCCCCAGAATATGAATATGTTCTGTGTCAAGATAAAATGCAATAATTCCAATACAAATTGATTATATCTGTGGGCAGATTGTCCCCTTTTGGATAGAAACCACTCCGTCACATGGATCCCTTGGCTGTGTGGAATGGAATTATATAGGGCTTCAACATCAACCGCAACTAACCACCTCCCTATTGGGACGTGCATGCCATCTAAAGTTTTTAAGTCAATGGTATCTCAGACCTATGATGTTATGGAGTTTACATGAGGATGTAGACATTTGTCAACTAATTGACTAGCCATCTATGTGAGACCGAGACTATAGGCCGGTTTGGAGGAGTTTTAGAATGAGTGGGGTTGACACAACTTGCTGGTATAGGTTTATACAATGTATGGTTGTTCAAAATGTCCATCACCATGGATTCATATTGCACTGAACCTATGACAACGTTTCCTCCTTTGTCAGCAGGTTTGATAACTATATGTTTATTGCATTCCAGTGAGGTAATGCTGCACATTGGGAGTGATTTAGATTGGGTGTCAACATATGTTTCCAATTGGTGTTGGTAATTTCGTTGCATACTTGTTGGGTAAAGGCCCAAATGTTTGCATTAGTCTGTAGAAAAAAAGACAATTAAATATAATATACCTTCCTATCTATTTACTAATGCGAGCAGCATAAGGATTAAAAATAATTACAGAAGTAAGAAAGTTTAGTTCCACTTTAAGGTCTACATGTTATAAATCAATAATCAATAATTTAGCCCAAATTACAAACATAAAAATCAACACAATGAACACAACATACACTGAGTATGATATGTCCATTGGGCTGATTCTTCTTGGCTTAGGAAACATTTTTGTCTTTCCTACCACCCCCCCACCCCCCTATTCCAGTGTGGCAGGGGTTAATACAACTGAGATTGTTTTTCATTCATAGAAACTGTCGTACCACCTTCTGTGAATGGAGGCGCTGGGTGGAAGGGGGAGGAGGTTACAAAAGTGGAAAATATCTTATAAACCAAGAAGAATCAGCACAAGAGACACATCATACTAAATTTAAATTACAGTGCTTTGAAAACGTATTGAAATAACTCTTGAAATTTTCCACATTTTGTCATGTTACAATCAAAAACGTAAAGGTATTTTATTGGGATTTTATGAGATAGACCAACACAAAGTGGCACATAATTGTGAAGTGGAAGGAAAATGATAAATGGCTTTCGAAATATTTTACAAAAAAATATCTGAAACGTGTGGACTGCATTTGTTTTTTGTTTTTGTTTTTTTTGAACCACATCAGCAAGCACTTTTGAGAAACTTAACTCAGCTGAGCAAATCATAATTTGTTTCTTTTCGTTTTCGCATCATTGTGGTTAGCTTTATCTTATGTTCACGTTTTCATTTCTTCCTTTTATTTAAACTTTAATTTTAATTTTCAATACATATAAATATTTATTTATTTAATACCCCCCTCCTCCCCCCAAAAGCAAAAAAAAAAAAAAAAAAAGGAAACACTCACCCCGTTCCCCCTCAATCCCCCTCTCTCTCTCTCCAGCCTCTATACATCCATAATCTTTGTACATCTCTCCGTATTCCTGAATTCCAGCCATTTTGCGCAAGTCCTACAGTATTTCTCCCGTAAGCCTTCCATCGAGTATATTGACTCTTCCATACCTCTTACCCAATCCACCCTTATTATACACTCCCTTAACCTTGGGGCTTCCTGGTTTTTCCAACAGAGCGGGATCAGCGCTTTAGCAGCGTTTAGGAGGTGCGGGACTAATGACTTGTTATATTGGGGAACCTCTTTCTCCGTATCGTGGAACAAGCACATCCATGGATTTTTATTAACCCGCTCCCCCATTATTTGCAGGATTTTTCCCAGGATTCCCTCCCAGTATAACTGTATTTTGGGGCACTCCCACCAAAGGTGCACAAGTGCTCCCAAGGCCCCGCACCCCCTCCAACAGGTTGGGGGGGTCTCAGACCCGTACTCACGCACCCGCTGGGGCGTCATGTACCACCTAGCGATCAACTTGTAGGCCATTTCATACGTCCAGGTGTCTCTTGCCGATAGGTGTACCATTTTTAATATCTTATGCCTGTGTTCCTCGTCTCTCAGGTGACCTATTTCTCTTTCCCACTTCTCCAAATAATTGGGGAACCCCTTACTAGCTTCCCCCCTGAGCATTCTGTAGAATTTAGATATACTGCCATTCATGCTTGTGGGAGAACTTAGTAATTTTTCTATTGCTCTTAATTGGTCTCTTCCCCTCAGTGGTTGTGGAAGTGATTGTGTGAAGTGCTGCATCTGGGCATACCTCCATTTATCCAGTGGTTTATTCCCCCATACGTGTGTCATTTCTGTGTAAGTGTATAATCTATTTCCCCTCATCACATCTTGTAATTGTATCACATCTTTTTTCGCCCACCTTGTGAAATATAAGTGCTCCTCCTTCCCTGGCATAAAATAATTAGTGTTCAACAATGATATCAATGGGGAATTATATTCCCAGTGAAATTTCTTACTTAACCCATCCCAAATCCTAAATGCGTTCCTAGTCAAAAAATTAATAACGTGTCCTAACTCCCGAAATTGTGGTGGGATCCATATCATCTTTTCTATATCAGCTCTACTTTGTGCGATTTCTATATTCACCCAACTTTTCCCTTGCTTACTATACAGCCAATCAGAGATTCTAGAGATCGAAATGGCTTGGTAATACTTTTTAAAGTCCGGGGCTCCTAGCCCTCCCTGTTTTTTTTTTCCTTCACCAAGGTATCGCACACTATCCTAGGACGCCTACGTACTCAGATAAACCCCAAAGTTATAGACTGTAGCTTATTAAAGAAAATAGAAGGAAGAGCTATTGGAATCATTTGGAAGGTATATATTAGCATAGGCAGAACAAACATTTTTACAGCGTTTATTCTGCCGATCCATGATAAGGTTCTATACCTCATCCTGTTTAATAGATCCCTAATCTTATTGAGTAAGGGAATATAGTTAGCGGCAAACAAATCCTTCGGAGTCGGTGTCAATTTTATGCCCAGATACCTTAACTCCCTCCCGCACCAAGGGAACCAAGGTTGGATAGCCTTCTGCTCCTTTACCCATGTTTATTTTGAAGTTTGTCAATCCTCCATAGCGCTCAAATTCCTTGAGCACCATGGGGATTGTTGTTCTAGGAAAGGTGATATAACAGAGCTAGTCATCGGCAAATGCCGCTACTTTACACTCCCCCTCTCCCACCCGGATTCCTTTAATATCTTCATTCTTGCGGATCGCAGCTAATAATGGTTCCAGAGTTATTATAAACAGGATCGGGGACAGGGGACAACCCTGTCTTGTCCCGTTAAATAATTCAAGGGCAGAAGACAGGGTTCCGTTTACTCTAATTCTAGCCTTTGAATGTGTATAGAGGGACATAATCCATCTCAACATCCTCTCCCCAATTCCTAGATGCTTCAATGTTGCAAACATAAATCCCCAATCCACTCTATCGAAGGCCTTTTCGGCATCGATTGACAATAGGACTGCAGGGGTGTCACTCCTAACTGCTTCCTGCATCAGAAAGATTGATTTCAGAGAGTTGTCCCTCCCCTCCCTTCCAGGTACAAACCCCACCTGATCATTGTGTACCCACCGATGCAGCCCGACTTTCAACCTTCATTTAATAAAGAGATTGGCCTGTAACTACTTGGAGATGCTGGATCCTTACCTTCTTTCAGGATAAGGGTAATATGAGCCAACAGGGACTCTTCTCGGGACACCTCACCTTCCCCCAGGGCATTCAGATAGTTACACAATTTAGGTGCTAAAAATTTAGAAATTTTTTTATAATATGCTATGGAGTATCCGTCAGGGCCCGGGCTCTTTCATAGGGCAGTATTACTTATCGCTCTTTCTACTTCCTCCTGCGAAATGGGGATCTCGAGGCGCTCAACTTCCTCCTTCTCTGCCCTGGGAAGGTCTAGGCCCTGCAGGTACTCCCTTATCACCTCCTTCCTACTTTCACCCACCTCCTCTTTCTGAGCTACCTTGTATAGGGCGCTATAGTAGGAGTGAAATATTTTGGCGATATTTGGGGATGAGAATTCCAGCCCCCCCCCCCCCATCCCTGATTTTGGTATAAAGGTCCTATTCTTTTTTTCCTTGACCTTTCTTGCCAACCACTTTCCTGACTTATTTCCCTCCTGGTACATATCCCTATTAATAGTGTAGAAGGCGCATTTCCTTTCCTGTTCCAGTAGCTCATCCATCTCTCTCCTTTTCCCTATTAGCTCTTTCTTTTCAGGGATCCCCCTGGGTCTTGTACCCTGCTCTAATTCCTGGATCTCCCTGTATAAATGTGACATCTTTTCCCCCCTTTCCTTCTTTTTCCCCGATCCGATACTGATCAAAATCCCTCTTATGTACACTTTATGTGCTTCCCAAAGGGTGGCCCTAGATATTTCTGCTGTATCGTTTGACTCAAAATAATTCTTCAATTCCTGCTCTATTTTCCCTGTGGAATCCGGATCTTGGATGAGAGAATCATTCAGTTTCCAATTCATCCTAGTCCGGGCCGCCCCAGCGATCTCTAATTGAATTTTCATTTGTGCGTGATCGGAGAGGGTGATTGCTTTAATTTCTGCCACCTTCAGATGAGGGACCAACTGATATTCTATTAGGATATAATCTATCCTTGAAAATGATTTGTGCGCACAAGAATAATGAGTATAGTCCCGTTCCTTTGGGTGGCAAATCCTCCACGCATCCTTTAACTGAAGACTCATTAGCATTTTTTTCAGTGCCACACCTTGTGTTCCGGACTTTGTGGCGCCCCTTGAAATATCTAGCCCAGGATCCATACTCCAATTTAGGTCCCCTGCAACTATTAGTATACCTTCTTTAAAGGTCTCAAGCTTCCTCAAGACTTTCCTCAGGAATTTATCAGAATTTTTATTTGGGAATAGATATTCGCTATTGTAACCATCATATTGAACAACTTCCCCTTCACAAAAAGGAACCTACCCCCTGGGTCAGCCAGCCATTGTCCTATCAAACCCAATAGCCACTCCCCTAGAATGTGTTTATCCTGCATCCCCATAGAACCATTTTGGGAATTGATATGATGCCAGTCCGCCTCCTGATGAATATGTGATATAAGTCTCCTGTAGGCACACCACATTTGCTCTCAAAAACTGCAACTCCTGATTCATTTTATACCTTTTTTTGCTGTGTCGAGTCCCCTTACATTATACGTAACAAAATTTAAGACTCCCATATTTCACCTCCGTAAGAGCATCTGGCCAATCCAGTAGGGCAATCCAAGGAGAGAGAGAGGGGGGGAGAGGGGAAAAAAAAAAAAAACCAACCCTGCCCACATTCCCCCCCCCCTCCAACCCCTCTCCCCCCCCAAGTCTGGAACAGATCGCCTAAAATGGCTGGGCAGACCCCTCTATTCATTATATGGGTCTGATGGTGGTCCCCATCCTCCTGGTGCCACCCTGCCCCCATGTTCCCTAGGGGCTCACATCACAGACACCTACAGACCCACCCTGCCCCCCCTCCCCCCCACCCCGCTCAACTCATGCTGGAGCTAACCCATACCCCAAGGCTCTGCTTCATTTCATTTCTGCTGACCTGGGCTATCCCCAGATCCCCCTCCCCTTCTCCATCCCATTATTCTTCGCGTTGGTAGAGCTCTCTCCTCCTCTCCCCAGCCTGGGATGTGGGGGGGGGATAATGTCCAGCTTACTACAGAAGTCCTCTAAATCCTCAGGGAATCTCAGAACCGCGGTTCACCCGTCTTTTTTCCCAATTAAACATGCTGGGAAACCCCATTGGTAGGATATCTCTGATGATTTCATGAGCCCTATAAGAGGTTTCAATAATCTCCTTCTTAAGAGGGTCTCCGCCGACAAATCTGAGTAGGCCTGTAGTTCCACACCTTCAAAACCTAAACCTGGCAGCTGCCGCAGTTTTCCCATAACTTTAGCTTTTTCTTCTGCATAATTGAACCTTATTATCACGTCTCTCGGGCTCTCTGACCTGTTCCGGGGGTATCATGCAATCTTATGGACTCTATCTAATTTCAAAGGGTCTGTTATTTCTTTTTCCAATAGGGGATTGAACAGCTGCTGTATTACTGACGTCAGCTCATCACTCCCATATTTCTCAGGAAGTCCTTTAATTCGCAGGTTTTTACGACGGCTGCGATTCTCCTGGTCTTCTAATTTATATTGGAGATTTCTATGTGTGTTTTGTAGATATCTTAGTTGCTTACTGATGTCCTCTAGTCTTGCCCTATGTTTGTTCTTACAGCCGCTATGTCTGCTTTCAGTGATATCTCCATTTTTAACAGCATCTCAGCAAGCATATCTTTAATTTGTGGGGCTTCCTCCTGGGTTCGGGAATATGGAAGATTTTCTCAACCGCAGTCTGCTTATAACAGGAGCAGGGAAGTATCGGCCTCCAGACCCCTTGCTATACTGATCTCGTTTCAGGGAGACCACGGAGGCACACAAACACTCTCACCTCCTCCTTCGCTGCTAATCACTGAGATCCTGTGACGGCGCTCCCCCTGCCCTTGCTCCGTCCAGCTCTACCAACCTGCTCGGTGAGGGTCCTTCAGCGATACCTCTCTCCGGCTCCAGCTCCAGCGGTGTCTCTCTCTAGCTGATGCTCTGGTAAGCGCGGACATGATGTCCGAGGTCCTGTGGTAGTGGGGGAGATGGACGTGGTTGCCCGATGCCAGCAGGAAGAGAGCGATAACTCACCAGGCAGGGCCAGCTCTATCTCTCGACGGGGTAAGCGGGGCTATGAGGAGGGCTGAGGTCCCAGGACGTGTACGAAGCACGCCTATGTGTTGACGCTCCGCTCCATCCTCCCCTATCGCCTCTGTGACGTGTGGAGTGCATTTGTATTCCGCTCCCTCGAGTCAATACCTTGTAGAACCACCTTTCGTTGCAATTACCGCAGCAAGTCTTATAGGTATGTCTCTACCAGCTTTGCACATCTAGAGAGGGATTTTTTTGCCCATTCTTCTTTGCAAAATAGCTCAAGCTTTGTCAGATTGGATGGAGAACAGCAATTTTCACGTCTTGACACAGATTCTCAATTGGATTAGGCCTGGACTTCAACTGGGTCATTCTAACGCATGAATATGCTTTGATCTAAACCATTCCATTGTAGCTCTGGCTATATGTTTAGGGTCGTTGTCCTGCTGGAAGGTGAACCCCAGTCTCAAGTCTTGCAGACTAATGCCCTGTACACACGGTCAGATTTTCCGACGGAAAAAGAGCGATCGGATTGTGTTACATCGGACTTTTTCCGTCGGAATTTCCGACACACAAAGTTTGAGAGCAGGCTATAAAATTTTTCGCAAACAAAATCCAATTGGTTAAATTCTTATCGTGTGTACACAAATCTGACGCACAAAGTGCCACGCATGCTCAGAATAAATTAAGAGATGAAAGCTATTGTCTACTGCCCCGTTACGTCACCACGTTCAGAACGATCGGATTTTGCGACAACTTTGTGCGACCGTGTGTATGCAAGACAAGTTTGAGCCAACATCCATCGGAAAAGAAACATGGATTTTGTTGTCGGAATGTCCGATCAATGTCCGATCGTGTGTACAGGGCATTACAGGTTTTCTTCTAAGATTGCCTGGTATTTGGCTCCATCCATCTTCCCATCAACTCTGACCAACTTCCCTGTCCCTGCTGAAGAAAAGCATCCCCACAACATGATGCTGCCACCACCATGTTTCACGATGGGGATGGTGTGTTCAGGGTGATGCGCAGTGTTAGTTTTCCACCACACATAGCATTTTGCTTTTAGGGCAAAAAGTTCAATTTTCTTCTCATCTGACCAGAGCACCTTCTTCCGCATGTTTGCTGTGTCCCCCACATGGCTTCTCGCAAACTGCAAACGGGATTTCTTTTGGCTTTCTTTCAACAATGGCTTTCTTCTTGCCCACTCTTCCATAAAGGCCAGATTTGTGAAGTGCACGACTAATAGTTGTCCTGTGGACAGATTCTCCCACCTGAGCTGTGGCTCTCTGCAGCTCCTCCAGAGTTACCATGGGCCTCTTGGTTGCTTCTCTGATTAATGCTCTCCTTGACCGGTCTGTCAGTTTAGGTGGATGGCCATATCTTGGTAGGTTTGCAGTTGTGCCATACTCTTTGCATTTTCGGATGAAGAATTGAACAGTGCTCCGTGAGATGTTCAAAGCTTGGGATATTTTTTTATAACCAAACCCTGCTTTAAACTTCTCCACAACGTTATCCCTGACCTGTCTGGTGTGTTCCTTGGTCTTTGTAATGCTGTTTGTTCACAAAGGTTCTCTAACAAACCTCTGAGGGCTTCACAGAACAGCTGTATTTATACTGAGATTAAATTACACAAAGGTGGACTCTATTTATTAATTAGGTGACTTCTGAAGACAATTGGTTCCACTAGATTTTAGTTAGGGGTATCAGAGTAAAGGGGGCTGAATACAAATGCACGCCACATTTTTCAGATATTTATTCGTAAAAAATTTGAAAAACCATCCACTTCACAATTATGTGCCACTTTGTTTTGGTCTATCACATAAAATCCCAATAAAATCCTTTTACGTTTTTGGTTGTAACATGACAAAATGTGGAAAATTTCAAGGGTATGAATACTTTCTCAAGGCACTGTATGCTGTGTATACTCATACATTATAGCAAGAACAGCCACCACTCTTTACTCTATTGTTCCTCTTTAAAGTGTAGCTTTACCCACAATAAAAATAATGTTCCTTAGCAAGAGACATACATTCCACATTAAAGTACAATATAAGGAAAAACTTTTTTTTTTTCGTTTTGGATAGAGTAGAGAGGGATTAGAACACCTGTAACGTTTTTATTGCTGTTTATGCCCCCATTAGGGAGATTCAACCTCTCTATTTGTCCTGTTTACCATTATCATTGAGCCTGGGTTCACACATATGCGATGTCAGACATTGCATGTGATTTGCACCGCATTGCTGTGCAGATCACAGTCGATGTCTGTTGTATGGCTGAACTTGTATTGGATTCGCACGAAAATAGTACAGGAACCTTTTTTCTCCTCGCACTGGAATCGGATCGTATGGGTGTTCACACCCATACAATCCAATTGCTGTCCAAATTGACAGTTCGCACTGCGATCAGCGAACCGATCTGGGGGTGTCATTAACTTTCTATTGACACCCACAGCAATTCGCAGAGGGCAGTGTGAACTGCCTGCAGGGGAGATGTGATGCAGAAACTGGCACTGGAATTAGGGTTGCCACCTTTTCTTCAAGCCAAACCCGAACTCTTTCATGGCACACGGCAATTTTTATTTTAGTACACGATATAGGATTGTAAAATACCTGGGAAACCTTTTGGGTTACCCAAAGAGAGTAGTAATGATATGTGCTATGGTGAACAGTGGCTTGCTTGCATTAAGAGTGGGGGGGGGGGACTTAAAGGGGCATGGTTAAATAAAACAAAAGCATTTGTGTACCCATAAAATATGATTCGATTAATAAAAGAAATGTCAGTTAAAATATGAAACTAGCCTACCTTAAATGTTGACACTGTCAGCCAGTAGAGCAGTGGACGTGTCAGTAGGGCAGTGGATGGTGTCAGTAGGGCAGTGGACGGTGTCAGTAGAGCAGTGGACAGTAGGGCAGTGGATGGTGTCAGTAGGGCAGTGGACGGTGTCAGTAGAGCAGTGGACGGTGTCAGTAGGGCAGTGTACCTCCATCCAAAAACCTGAATCAGCTCTACTGAACCAATCCCAAACAAACTGTTCACAAAGTGGCACTGTGCATCCTACAACCCTTTCAAGCACCTTTTAATTACAAAAAAAAGCCAAAAAATCCAAAGCAATCCACAGGCACTCCACAAATAGAGAAGAAAATAACAGATTAAATATTAGACAGTGCCTGTGCACCCCCAATAGAGACCTCCATTACAGCAAGACAAAAAAACCCTTACCTTTCAGGAGCTGCTGCAAAGATGTGTGTGTGTGAACCTGTTAGGGGGCGGTGTCTGTAATACCATGCTTTCTCCTGCAAAAGCGTCCCTGGTTACTAGAACACCAGTTCAGTGGCCCTCCATTCATTGTCTCTGGTGGCATCGGCGCCGGTGGCTGGGTGGGAGAGAGAGAGCACACAGACAGACAGTGCAGTGTGACCCAGCTGCAGGACATTAGCCCAGCTGGGAGTGGGGGAAGAAGGGGGGAGGTCGTGCTGTTTGGGGGTAGCTGACAGAGGGGGGGGTAGCTGACAGAGGGAAGGGGGTAGCTGACAGAGGGAAGGGGGTAGCTGACAGAGGGGAGGGGGTAGCTGAAAGAGGGGAGGGGCAGCTGACAGAGATGTCAAAACCCGGACTGTCCGGGTCATTCCCGTACAGATGACAACCCTAACTGTTATCGCGCTGGTTCCCGCATCGCAGATGTGTGAACCGGGGCTGAAAGTGAAAGTAAAAGAAAATCCCAAATTTTGGGTTGTCCCTAGAAAAGTAATAGAGGGGAAATCTTCTAATGATTACACTAGTTCTGGTGACCTGGGGGTCCCCAAGGGATTTCCTCTCACTTCCAGTTTGGCTATGAGACAGGAAAATAAGAGAAATTTCTGAAATGGGACACAGATGATGAAAAAAATCTGAGAGGGGTTATAACCCTCCCTTGCTCCATCCAAAATGAAAAAAAAAAGGTTTGCGTATAGTTCTACTTTAATAGCTACTGTATGCTACCAAAATTAGCATGTGTTGTAAATTGCCTCCAGCATTGCTCCTGTCTCTTCTTGCCATAGGCTGCCATTTTGCTTAAGCCCAGAGCCCCTGAACAGCAGGAAATCATTAGGCTGTCAGCAGATCGGCCTCTACAAATGCCTAAAAATAGAAAGCAAATGAGCATGTGCAGAGCAGGGTGAGACAGTGTATTAGTGGAATTTTTAAAAGCATAGGCACTTATTTACCTCTGCCGGGTTAGCGCCCCCATATCAAAATTTTTGAAAAAATCTTATGCAGTTTGTTAGATCTTTGTTAGATCAGGTTAGATCAACCGTTGTTTGTGTTAGATCTCACACAGAAGAAGCAACATTAACAGTTGTTTGCTGGGGGGGCTAACCCGTCATCAGCCCCCCTTATCAAAAAATTGACCAAACAGTTAGCTATTTTGGAAGCAATTTGTTAGATCTGGTAAGATCAAGTGGTTTTAACGTTAGATCTCACATAATTAGAGACTTATTAAGTGATTAATGAAATTTTCTGGCCAAAAATCATTCAGGCTAATAGATATTCATTAGATCCGGTAAGATCAAGTGGTTTTAACGTAAGATCTCACATCATTTCAGAGATATTCCACATCAAAATAGAGATATTAGGTGGTACATATGGATGGGTTAGCCCCGCCTTATCAAATTTTCTGGCCAAAAATCATTCAGACTAATAGATTTTCGTTAGATCCGGTAAGATCAAGTGGTTTTAACGTTAGATCTCACATCATTTCAGAGATATTCCACATCAAAATAGAGATATTAGGTGGTACATATGGACGGGCTGGCCCCCCCTTATCAAATTTTCTGGTCAAAAATCATTCAGGCTAATAGATATTCATTAGATCCGTTAAGATCAAGTGGTTTTAACGTTAGATCTCACATAATTAGAGACTTATTAAGTGATTAATGAGGGGGGCTGCCCCCCCCCCCTTATCAAATTTTCTGTCCAAAAATCATTCAGGTTAATAGATATTCGTTAGATCCGGTAAGATCAAGTGTTTTTAATGTTAGATCTCACATCATTTCAGAGATATTCCACATCAAAATAGAGATATTAGGTGGTACATATGGACGGGCTGGCCCCCCCTTATCAAATTTTCTGGTCAAAAATCATTCAGGCTAATAGATATTCATTAGATCCGGTAAGATCAAGTGTTTTTAACGTTAGATCTCACATCATTTCAGAGATATTCCACATCAAAATAGAGATATTAGGTGGTACACATGGACGGGTTAGCCCCCCCTTATCAAATTATCTGGCCAAAAATCATTCAGGCTAATAGATATTCATTAGATCCGGTAAGATCAAGTGGTTTTAACGTTAGATCTCACATAATTTCAGAGATATTGCACATAAAAATAGAGATATTAGGTGGTACATATGGACGGGATGGCCCCCCTACATGCAATTTCCTGGCCAAAAATCATCTAGGCTAATAGATATTCCTAAGATCCAGTAAGATCAAGTGGTTTTAACGTTAGAGATATTAGGTGGTAGTACATAAGGATGAGATTAGATCTCACATAGAGACTTATTAAGTGATTAATGAGGGGGGCTGGCCCCCTCTTATCAAATTTTCTGGCCAAAAAATCACCCCGGCTAATTGATATTCATTAGATCCGGTAAGATCAAGTGATTTTAATGTTTGATTATCCATAATTACAGGGATATTATGGATATTTTGTAGCGATGCACGGATATCCATACTAGTGTCTATATCCAGTGAGGAGGGCCATTGAGCATACCGAAGTATGCTGAAATTATGTGGGTCGACAAGTGTGTCCAAGCCCAGTGAAGCCTGAAGCACAGTGCCAGAAGCCAGAGGGAAACTTCGGAGGGCTCTGGTGAAGGAGCCAACCGGGTGCCCATGTACGGTACCTGGCTCAAAACCAATGACACGAAGAGACAGCAGCGAAAGTCCAAACCCTTGCAGAGGGCCCCCCGTTGCTGCCTCCAAGCAACCCAGTGTCCTGTTTCTTTAGACAAATGCTGCCTGGTGTTGGAGAGTCAATGCACACCAGACTCCCAGAACTTAGCACAGAATTAAGCCCGATCAGAACCTCGCAGAGAAGCGCAGATACAAACCACCGAACAGGCCAGGGCCACCACTTCCTCCATGCTCCCTGACAAGCTCGTGGGACCTTCTCCTGTTGTTCCCATCCAAGTAAAGGGAGTCTACACCAAGGCCCTTCTGCATACTGGAGCTTAAGCGATCCTTCTCTACAGAGACTTCTATGACAGGCACCTCAAGCACCTGCCTTTGCAGAAGTTGGAAGAGCTGCAGATATGGGGCATTGTGACTCAGAACTTCCCCTATGATGGCTATCTACCGCTATGGCTGGTACAGCCAGGAGCGTAGTCAAGTCCAAGCCAGAGGTCGATGCAGGCCAAGATCAGGGTGAGTCAGGCAAGCCGAGTAGTAAACAGGAATCAGGTAGTCAGATGCAGGTAGCAGGTACTGGGAACACAGGAAGCTGATGATAATCCAGCAACTTGCATACAACTGCAGCAGGTTTAAATAGGCCAGAGGGCGCCAAACACCATCACTGTGTGCGCGCGCACATCTGCGGGCACCTGCCGCATTGCATCTGCGTGTGTAGCCATTATCGCGCATCTGCATGTGCGCATGCGCCTGGGGATGCGCGCGGCACGGTGATGACGGCTACTGGCAGGATCACCAGTCCTAATACTATTTCCCTGACAGAGGGTATGTGGATCGCCTGCAAAGACGTCTGAAAACCGCCTATGATGAGGCTCAAGCTGCCTCATATGCCCGAGGACAGAGAAACAAAATAAACTTTGACGGGTACGAGTGCAGGACCTACAGCCGGATGACAAGGTACTGCTGGGAAACCTGGGTGTCCCTGGAAAGCACAAGTTGGCTAACCGTTGAAAGTCGCAGCCCTATGTCGTTTGCAAGCATCTGCCAGGACACCCAGTATATCAAATCCCGGAGGGAAGCACAGGCCTGCTGAAGACTTGGCATCACAATCATCTGTTGCCTCTGTCAGTAGCAGTTCATGTGCCACTACAGCCAGATTTACAGTCCACACCCACGGCCTCTCAAAGATCCTGGCCAGTGACTAGATCTCACTCTGTCCCCCTTGCTGAAAATGAAAACAGCGAGGATGAAGAGAAAGATTGTCTGTGGCCATCTCAAATGCCAGGGCCTGCCACCCCCCCTTTCTTCTCCTCCCAAGGTGACTGAGGTGACTCTCAGGCCAGAGGCTCCTGAGTTTGTACCTCAAAGTCCACCTTTTGAAGAGTTGGAAGACCCTCAATCTTCCCTGCTGACAACAGACGCCTAAGACTTTCGATCCTTCATTGAGGAAGCTGAAACTGATATGCAGGAAGAAGAAGAGACCAGTGTGGCTGTAACCCCAGAACCTAAAGAACAGCGAGAGCGAAGGGTTATTCACCCACCCAAAAGACTAACATATGATACTTTGGGTGAAAGCTCTGAGGAGGTCGTTCTCATTGCAAAAAGGACTCTTGAAGTAACTGACCCTTCCACCGCAGATTTGGTGGTGGACAATCCCAACTCACTGTCAGGGCTGGGCTCAGCCCTTCCTTCTCTGAGCTGGCCGCTCAGCTGTCGGATAATTGCCAGCTCCTATCTCTCCACAGTTACTCAGCAGTTGATGATATCCTGCTCGTCAGTCCTGCCTACTTAAGCCGTCCAGTCCAGAGGATCTCTGCCTTTGCCTTGGTCAACATCACAGAAACAATCTCCTGCGATCCTGTTCAAGACTTGCTTTGCTGACATCCCTTCTGGCTCCAGATCCTGCTTGCTGTCCACTACATTGATCCCTGACTTCTGGCTTGGCTGACTATCCGTTCCGGTTACTGAACTTTGGCTATGTTTTGACTACGTTTGTTATTTTTACTTTTATTATTAAACAAGTGTGATTTAACTGTACTTCTGTCTCGGCCTGATTTCTTGGTTTCTGACACTTACCCCCTGGCACATCTAGCTGGGCCTTTCCAGTTAAGGTGGCCTGTAGGCAGGACAATCTCCCCTCCTATGCTAATTGGTGGGATGTTCCTCTGCCCGGGTTTCATGCAGATATAAATTGTATGGTTTCCTGTGCACACTAACCTGTTTTTTTTTTCGCGTGTATATCAAAAGCATGTAACAGGTCATAGACTCTTTACCTCCTTTGGCGGACTAAAGGTTCTTTGGTGGGGGGAGTGTATAGCGGGGGCTACTCTATCACCCGTGGTCCCGCACCTCCCGCCATTCCTGCCAGTGACCGCCGGACTGAATAGACACTGACACAGGCACTCACTGAGGGAGAGCACGTCTGTCAGTCCCTGTGGGGGATTTCTCCCCCTCCTTCTCCTCTTCCTGTGTCCCTATTGGCAGGGAGAGGGAGCCAATCAAGCAGCAGCAGAGGACCATGGCCCACAATACAGCCCCATTAATTTCTACAGGGGGTGGAACTACCAAGCCCAGCCTGCTTTGCAAGAAGGGGGGCTAGCTAAAGACTTAAGCTTGTTGGTCTGAGGAGAGATCACCATGAGACAGGGAGGTGAACGGAGGTGTGAGGAGAGACTACAGGCACTCGCTGAAGAACCATGCAAAGAAGGTTCCAGAGACCATCCAAAGACGGTTGAAGATGGATATACATTCTGTACCACCTAATATCTCTATTTTTTATGGAATAGCTCTGAAATTATGTGAGATCTAAAGTTAAAACCACTTGATCTTACTGGATCTAACGAATATCTAGCCTAAATGATTTTTGGTCAGAAAATTGCATGTGGGGGGGGCCAACCCGTCCTTATGTACCACCTAACATCTCTATTATTATGTGGAATAACTCCGAAATTATGTGAGATCTAACAGTAAAACCACTTGATCTTACCGGATCTAAGGAATATCTATTAGCCTGAATGATTTTTGGCCAGAAAATATGATAAGGGGGGCTAACCTGTCCATTTGTACCACCTAATATCTCTATTTTGATGTGGAATATGTCTGAAATGATGTGAGATCTAATGTTAAAACCACTTGATCTTACGAATATCTATAAGCCTGAATCATTTTTGGCCAGAAAATTTGATAAGGGGGGGCTAACTCGTCCATATGTACCACCTAACATCTCTAATTTGATGTGGAATATCTCTGAAATGATGTGAGATCTAACGTTAAAAACACTTGATCTTACCGGATCTAATGAATATCTATTAGCCTGAATGATTTTTGGCCAGAAAATTTGATAAGGGGGGGCCAGCCACCCCCTCATTAATCACTTAATAAGTCTCTAATTATGTGAGATATAACGTTAAAACCACTTGATCATACCGGATCTAACGAATATCTATTAGCCTGAATTATTTTTGGCCAGAAAATTTGATAAGGGGGGGCCAGCCCGTCCATATGTACCACCTAATATCTCTATTTTTATGTGGAATATCTCTGAAATGATGTGAGATCTAACGTTAAAAACACTTGATCTTACCGGATCTAACGAATATCTATTAGCCTGAATGATTTTAGGCCAGAAAATTTGATAATCACTTAATAAGTCTCTAAATATGTGAGATCTAACGTTAAAACCACTTGATCTTACCGGATCTAACAAATTGCTTCCAAAATAGCTAACTGTTTGGTAAATTTTTTGATAAGGGGGGGCTGATGACGGGTTAGCCCCCCCCAGCAAATAACTGTTAATATTGCTTCTTCTGTGTGAGATCTAACACAAACAACAGTTGATCTAACCTGACCTAACAAAGATCTAACAAACTGCATAAGATTTTTTCAAAAATTTTGATATGGGGGGGGGCTAACCCGGCAGAGGTACTTATTAAGTGTTCTTGCATAGCAAGACCACTTACTGTTATCTCACATATATATTATTATTATTATAGCCAAATTTACCACCCTAACTCCTCCCACAGTTTTTACACTATATAGACAAGTAATATACCGAAACGTGTGGATTGTTCCTGATTGGTGTGCTATTACTTTGTGGAACGTTTCGTCGAATGGTTCACGAAATATCGTCGTTTTTGCGGTGAAATTGGCCCCATAGGAATGAATGGGGAAATGTTCAAAACTAGAGTGGGAGGTGACAAAAGCTGAAAAATCAGAACATGATTTCTAAACTGCCGCCACTTCCTCATTTTCAAGCCCACCTACACAAATCTTATATCAAAATGTTCAGCTATCCCTGCTGCCACTAAACATGTCCACGACTAAGCCATAGTCCTGATAGTTTTCACAATATGACCATTTGTTTGTAACTCACGCCGTCCATTGACATTCATTGAAACTCTACTCTAGCCCCCTCCAAATTTGAAGGGCAATATCTAAACTGCGACTGTGCCTTCATTTTTAATATTTCAGAGACATACTATGCATCAAAATCTATGTCTGTGTCTTGTGATTCTCACAATATAAAGATCTTCGCTGTAGGATTTATAGTTTTTAAAATACGATCGTTTGAAGTACTGCACAGTTATTACAGCTATCATCATCCTGTGCATTGTGTATTGAGCAGTGGTTGTGAAGCATAAACAGGGCATGAGCGTTGCCAGGAAACAGTGAATGTAAACACTGATTATCATCAAACTGATAGCACACCTTCACCTCCATTCTACGTCAAGATGCTGAGACCCCCCAAATGCATGTGGTCATACCTTCATCTGCTAGGCTTGATAATGCTTGTAGACTACTGGTGGAGGCAAGAACACTTCACACAATTTCCCCAGAAATTGTAGCTTTTCTAGTTTTTAATGTTTTACATAGCTATACCTGCAAAAGGGGCCAGCCTGAAGTGATGTAGCAAGACTTACATTTCTGACTAAAGTTCCACTATAAGATATTCTATACTCTGTACCTTTAGCTGATTGGGAAAAATAGGCACAGTTACGAAATTGTTGCACGCTTTGATCAATTCTGAAACAATTGCGAAATACCAGTGCAAGCACTGCTAATATTAACACCAACATCTGCAGACTGGCATCAGAATCACAGATGGCTGGATCTGTTTTAATTTTGTATGACTCTCTCTTTTGATGTGGCAGAGAAAATCTCAGTAAAACACTGTACTCCAAGAAAGTCAAACTTACCATGCAATCATTTAAATTTGGATTGGAATGGATTTACTTATGTCATGGAAATTCAAGCTTCAGGAATGGAAGTTGAGCCCAATCTTTAATCAATAGAATATATATTATAGCAGATTCAGACACAGACACCAATGTAACGTAGCCTGTTCTTATTTAATCAGCAAGAAGAAAGAGCTTATATACATGTGGAATGAAAAAGAACAATAGAACAATAGCTGAATATTTACACAGTAATTGGCTGTACACCCAGAGCCCGTGGCCAGTCTTTCAAACTGGTATACATGATGAAAAAACTGGACGAAAAATTCAGCTTTCAACGCGATCATACTATAAGCTGATCGTTAGTACCCAGCTGCCGTCCGAACTTTTCTGAAGGGGAAAAAAAAATGAAAATGTTTCTCGTACGTTACCAGATCGTATGATTTTCGTTTAATCAGCACAGTTTTCGTCCAAAAATACAACACAAATACATTACAGCACTTCTGAATTTTTTTCTGTTGTATGAAAACTTTTTTACATTAGTGACCTATTCGCATTCGATATGGAGAGACTAGCAAAAAAAAAAAACAGTCGATAATTCGTCCAATAATCTCATCGTGTGTACTACCCTTAAGCCTGTATGCACACCAGGGCAGAGAGTGAGCAAAGTGTATTTCTGGTGATTTTTAATTTTTTTTTTTTTCCTTTACGTTATTGTGTGCATAAAGCGTTTTACTGGGCTCGGCAAGGGAAACTGTTTTACAGGAAGAGAGCAGTTCTTCAAGCACAAAAATGCATGAAAACCTGTCGCAAATTTACAAGCACTCCCGTTGATAATGGCTATTATCAAAATATAGCATATGGCCTTCTTTGAGCATAGGGCGTCGAGCTCCAAGCAACTAAGCATTGAAATGTAAACAGGCACAATTACAAACAATGGGATTCTGTGTGTTGAGCATAGTCGGGCGTAGAGAAACACACTACAGCATGCTGAGGTATGAATAGGGGTTAACAAAAATAGGATATACAAAATACTAGGGCTTCATTCATTCAATACTTAGAATGACATATTCATATGAATGGAGCTGCTCTGCACCCACCCTAGGTGAGGTGCAGTAGTGGGGGCTTTTAGGGCAAGTTCACACTGGCAGAAAAACTGCTGCATTTAGCATATAGTTTTGCATGCTTCTAAACGCAGCGTTAAAGTAATCAACGAGTCCATGCACACAGCATGCAAAAATGTGCCTGCGTTTAATGGCGCACAAAAGAATCCATGTGTTCATTGACGTACAGATATGTAGATTTTATAGGTGTACGTGCATAAACTCGTGTAAATGTGCAGAAACATATCCACGCATAAGCCATTAGAAGAATTGTGTGTTTCCATCTAAATGTAAGTACTTTAGGCACATCATTTATGCAGGATCTTCTGTTAGCTTTTCCAACAAGAACCTGTATATTGTGCAGAAACTACACATATGCCCAATGCCTTTAAGGGTTAAAAAGAGGTGCTGAGGTGGGGCCTCCCAGGCTGTTTGAATGTCAACTGCTCCTTTCAGAGGGGTGACAAGGATTGTCCCAAATATAAACAAGTACCTTAGTGAATAATACACGCGCATGTCTGTTGAAAGTTACCATCAACAGGTCTGATCATTTGTTCCTGAACCCCTCCCCTTTGTGTATGGCCATCTTAGGCAGCAATTGTCCCACTCCATGATTACCCAGTATAAACAAAGAGAAAAGACTTGCAAAGTATCTTTTGCTAAAAAAAAAAACATTTTTTTCCCAGCATTTTTAAAAAATGTTCTAAAGTTCCACTTTATGGTCCAAGTCACGTGGGACTTGCTAGCAGACGCCTTCCTGGTTGCTATGGAGTCGTTCCCTTACTGGTCGGACCACTGAAATGTCAATGTTTTCTAACCGCATCTCAGGCCAGCCAGAGAATGATTCCATTAAATAGTAGCTCTAGGCAAAAACTTTTGTTTTAGATTTTTCAACAGAGTTGGGAAAGGTTAGATCCTGTGTCAAGTTCTTATTGCTGCCCACGTCCACATTGGGGATATTCACGTCTCTGTGGGCACCAGTGACCATTATCACCAAGAATGGAAGTATGGGAATATTCAAAAGTTTAGGCCCCATTCACACCCGAGTGTTTTGTAGCTCCAAAATGCTCCACATCCAAAATCCTATGGTTTTCAGTTGTGGCCGGTCATACCTGAGAGTAGTGTGACTTGAAAAAGCACATGACCTTTTTTTGAGCTCCAAGCTTCAGCCTTTTTGCCCCAATAAAGGTTAATGGTAGTGTCTGAAAAAATGCACCTATTACACTTTTTTTTTTTTTTTTTTGGCAGTAACTAGTTTTTCATTGAGTAAAAGTAAAAAAAGATCAAGCTTCAGACGCTCGCAAATACACCTGTACAAATGTTGACAAATAACGTCTGCAAAATGACCAAAAATGCTGTCGTGTGAATGCAGCCTTAGGCCTCGTTACACTTGAGCGTATTAGAATCGAGGGCAGAATCATTTCTTAATGGCACCCTAAATGCGGTGCAATTTTGGCACGATTGTTGCGTGGCAAAAATTACAACAAAATGCGCGTCTCCAAACACACCTGGCTCAGTGCCGAAATTTGGTACATGAGCTTCTTTGGCGTGCTTTTGAAGTGGAAGGAGGCCCATTCAAAATGAATGCTGTGCTCCAAAAATGTGCAAGAAATGTGATGTGCAAGTGACTCTCAGGTGTGCGCAGGGCCTTAGGCCTCACTCGCACTGGGCATACTATACCGTGTTCTATGCAGGCAGTCCCATTAAGGCCAAGTGGGACACAACGGCTGCACGCACACAGCTGGTGTGTCCCAATATGACATCCATGTGGATGCGGGACCTTGAATGCAGACAGTGCGAGTTCAGGGATGCACATCTGCAGTGGCGTTGCAAGGGGCGTGAGGACCGCACCCGGGTAACACCAGACAGAGGAGTGACACCAGAGGCAGACTGCCCAACCGCTCTGATGCCCACTGAAAGGCTGCACCACTTCCGCCACAGATGTGCAGAACCTATGATAGACGTCATACTGGTCCAATTTCCAAGCATTGCACCAGCGTGGTGTCTATTATAGGAGCCGATCCAGGAGGAGGGACTTTGTTTGACAGTGACGGCGTCTCAGCTCTAATCGGCGATAGATCCCTTCTCTGTCTGCCCTGGTCGGTTCTCGTTCAGGCTGTGATCGGATGCAATGTGTCATCTTTCCCACAGTTTTATTTAATGAATGATTGCTTCTCCTTTTGTAAGTGCCTTAAAGTTTTTGTTTTTAATATAAATGCTTTGTTTATGGCTCTTTTTCAACTTGGTTTATTATTTTTCACAACTTGAGGGCTCATTCACACTATAAATTACACAGCGTGCTCCTGTGCGATCCACATGTGATCCGAGCGCAGTGCAATTTCAGCCCATTCATTTTTTTCAAATGGGCTGAAATCACACTACACCAAAAGTAGGGCATGCCCTACTTTTGGTAATGCACTACAACTGCATTGCATGGTACTTCGGTACCATGCGATCCGGTTGGGAATAATGTACTGCAGTTGCGACCTGCATTTGGGGTGTCTTGACACCCGCTGTAGATTGAAAGGGCAGTGCGTTTGGTATGTAGTGTGGGAAACATGCAGAGAATGCGGGTTTCCCAGACTGCGTACCAATGTGAACAGGCCCTGAGAGAGTTCCCCCGCTCCACTATCCCTGGCTGCATAGGACTGCCTCACAGATTTAGGCCCCTTTCACACTGGGGCGGTAGGGGGCGTCGGCGGTAAAACATCGCTATTTTTAGCGCTGTTTTACCGTGGTATTCGGCCGCTAGCGGTGCGGTTTTAACCCCCCGCTGGCGGCCGAAAAAGGCTTAAATCCACTCGTATAGCGCGGCTATAGCCGCGGTATTGCCGCGGTATAGCCGCACTGTCCCATTGATTTCAATGGGCAGGAGTGGTGAATACACCGCTCCTTCACCGCTCCAAAGATGCGGCTGACAGGAGATTTTTTCTTCTCCTGCCAGCGCACCGCTTCAGTGTGAAAGCCCTCGGGCTTTCACACTGAACAAACAGCGGAGGCTGTTTTGGGGCTGTTTGCAGGCGGTATTTTTAGCGCAATAACGCCTGCAAACCGCCCCAGTGTGAAAGGGGCCTTAGGGTCTTTCACACAAGAATGCAGTGAGGGAAAGCCACGTTCTTGTGAAGCATTCCAGTTACACTGCACTTGCGATCTGCTGCGGGTGTCAGTGCAAAGTTAGCAAAACCCCAAATGCAGGTTGCAAAAACTAATGGAGGCAGGGTGTGACACCATGTTTTACCACATCAGGTAACACCAACCCTAGTGACGCCACTGCACATCCGCACCCACATGGTTGTCATATTGGGGAACAGCGGCTGTGTTCGTGCAGCTACTATGTCCTAACTGACATCAATAGGACTGTCTGCACAGGGATGTATGGAACATGGCCCTGCACAGGAATATGGTGTATTACAACCTGCATGCAAGAGGCCATAGGCTCTTTTCACAGCTCAGCATACTGGAATCGCAGCAAAACGTGGACGCGTTTGCTGTGTCATTATTTCTTAATGGCACCTCAAACGCGGTGTGATTTTGCTGCAAATGTCATGCAACAAAACACATAAAAATCACCAAACGCGCCCGGCTCAGTGCCAAAATTTGGTGCGTAAGCGCCGTTTCACATTAGAAGCGGCACGACTTGCAGGTCACCTCACCGAGGCGACCTGCACACGACTGCCGCGGCGACTTGCAAGACGACTTCTGTATAGAAGTCTATGCAAGTCGCCCCCAAAGTAGTACAGGAACCTTTCCTCTAAGTCGGAGCGACTTGCGTCGCTCCGATTAGAACGGTTCCATTGTACAGAACGGGAGGCGACTTGTCAGGCGGCTAGGTCGCCTGACAAGTCGCCCCCCGTGTGAACCGGCCCTAAACGTCTTTAGCAAGTTTTTAGAGCTGAGGGAGAAATCTAGCCTCCTTGGATTTTTTTTCTATCAACTTATTTTCAGATTTTGGAGGACAGATACTACCCCTCCGATTAATCTTTGGGTGGGTACTATCAATGACAACATGGTTATGGAGGAGATGCAGACCAGAGAACTGGACAACTGGAAAAAGCACAACAACCTATGGGGTGTATGGATTCACTATTTGAACTCAGATAAGTTTCAAAGACGATTTTTCACCTGAAGAGGATATTCTTTCCTCTCAGGGGATGAATTCTTTGATGGTTACATAGAGATGACTTGTTCATTATTGCACTTTTCATGTCTTCCCTCTTGGCCATTTCCCCTTTTTTCTTTTCTCCTACTTTGTTTTCCTCACTTTCTGCTGCTCTTATCCCCCCCTTATGTTCTTGGATATGATCCACTATTATGTGTGATACAGGTGGGGCCTTTGGCCCTTTTGTTACCAGATTTTATGATGTACCAGTTACTTTGTTCCCCCTCCTTATTTCTTCCTTTTTGTACCTGCATGTGTTTTGATGCTCTTTATTTGAAAACACTGATATTAAAAATATATTCAACCTAAAAAAAAAAACACAGTAGGGTTGCTCAGGTGTGAATGAGGCCTTAGGCTCGGTCCGCACTGCTGCGACTTGGGATCCGACTTGTGAGACCCCCAAGTTGCGTGACATAAGAAATCCCATTTTTGTCAATGAGAACTGTCTTAATTAGCACTACTGAAGTCGCTCCGACTTTAGAAAAGGTTCCTGTACTACTTCAAGGCAACTTCTATCCGACTTGTGCTCATAGACTTTAATGGAACAGCACTCCTACACCGCCCCTGCCTATTGGACTGCATGGGTAGCGCTTCCGAAGCTCCTGAAAAGCGCTTCGGAATCGTTGCAACACGGGCGGTTTTAAGTTAACCCTTTCTTTGGCCACTAGCTGAAGTTAAAAGCACCCCGGTAGCGGCCAAAAAAGCACAGCTAAAACGCCGGTAAAAGGAGCGGCTCTTTACCACCAATGCAGTCGCAGTGTGAAAGTAGCCTTAGGGTCCTTTCACATGGGCTATCCATTTTCACGGACTCCGCTTGCTCAGCAGGGATTGATCCCCACTGAGCTGGCAGATGATAGGTCCATCTCTGCTCACTGTGCAAAGACGGACCTGTCAGAGCCCCGCTCTCCTCTATGGGGGAATCGAATGAAAACAAATCCGCCTGTCCGTTTTCTTGTGATCCAATAAACGGATGGAAAATAGGGTTTCCAAGTTGTTTCAGCCCTAAACCGAACACATATGAATTACACAGGTTCCGAGGTGAATTAAATGCAGATAAGGAACCAAGTGAGTTTAATTACCACCTTAATCAACCACAGACCTCTTTAATTAATATATATTCGGTTTTAAAGGGATGAGGCTACAAAATAGCTTATATGACTTGGCTGTAAGCAACCCCTGCAATGTTCTGGAACTGTATGCAGCAGCCATGCGCAAAAAAAAAAAAAAAAAAAAAAAACAAGCATGGCTGACAAACGACTGTTCTATTAATGAATGTTCCTGCATGGCGGCCAGGAAAAAAACCCCGCGTACACGCCTGCACACAATAGGCTGCTCACAAGCCCGCTGAAACCACTCAGCAAGCTACCTGCCAATCAGGTTACTACGCCCTACTTTGCCTTCTCCATAGCAACCCACCCACGTCACTTCGGTAAAGAAAAGCCGGTTCCCATCCTTTGTTCTCATTGGTTGACCGTGTTTCCAAGGAGACCGTCCTCCCACGTAAGACCCGCCTTTTGCTTTTCATTGGTGGCGGCTCCTCCCGTCATGCTGTAATTGGTCGCTTTGCCGTCCAGTCCCCTTTCGCTTCTGATTACGTCTATCTCTTGGTGAGCTGCGCAGGACGTTCACTCACCGCCATTTTGTGCCAGAGAAGGAACAGTCGCCTCCGTCGTCCTCCTCCTTTAGTCGGTGCTCCCTTGTTTATTTATTAATCCCCCTTCTCCTTCGTGGTCCTTGGTGTAGTCACCGTCGTTGTCGCCGCGTCAAGCATTTAAGGCAGGTTAATAACCTGAAGAAAAGAGGTAAGTGGAGCGCGCCGGCAGTATGTGAAAATGGCCACCTAGGGAGAGGCCGCAGTGTAGGCCTGAACGTCTGCGACGCATCCTATGAGCGCTTCCCCTGTGTCTGTGTGCCTTGTGGCCTGAGTACAATGTGCTTCCCCTGTACGAGCCCGCCATCTCCCATTCATCGAGATCATCATTTTTTTTTTTTATCTAGTATTTCATTTAACCCCTTCCTGACCTAGAGATAGGAGAAGCCATGTGCGGCAGCACTTCCTGCTCGTACATTACAATGGGATAGCTCCCAGGATCACGTGTTCATGTGCTTTTTTTTCCATTACATTTGTTCCTTTCTTGTATATTTTCCTTAAATCGCTGTAGGCCTCTTTGTGAAAATGTTTGAATTGAAGGGATCGCAGCCTGTTTTGTTTCAGCCATGTTCCCATACATTCTTAGGGCCCATGTGTGACTGTGCTCCAGGCACTAGCAAGTCTTCTTGTTAGCTTAAAGATGGATACACACTATATACAATTTTCTGGGTTTTTTTTCCCCTTCAGATTTACCAAAACCATATAATATGGGAGGTCAAACCTTAGGAGTTTCAATTTGTATGCAATCGGGCAGGCCCTTGAGCTACATGGTTTTTATAGATCTAAAGGAAATCGGATAACGAAAGTTGTATAGTGTGTATGGGATCTCTGTATACCTAGCCTTGTATTCTCCTGTGCTGAATTGCTAGATCGAATCTTTAAAGCTGTATTTAAAAAAAATGTAATATTGCAGCCTACCAATCACTAGACGTGGTGGCTGCATTCATTCATTTTTCTTTTGTCATTTCCATACCTCCCAACATTTTGAGATGGAAATGAGGGACACCTACTGCCAAACGTATGTAGGTATAGGACACGCCTTCTTAAAGGAGAATTAACCAAAAGAAAAGTTAATTAAATCCACAAGGTTTTTTTTTTTTATCACTACTATTCCTTTATATTGGCTTTTAAAATGTACAAATGCAACAATTTGGATGAAAGGTTTAGCACTGGGAAACACTTTTTGAAAGATAAGTGATCCCTTTTTTTTTTTTTTTTTTTTTTTTTTTTTTTTTTTACACACACCTATATGGATCAGACCAAAATGAGGGACAGTCGGAACTATGCATTTCCTCTCCCTGGTTTTTAGCTGGTGATCTGGCCAGTAACCCCTCCTGTAATATGGTATCTACACTCTAGATCAGTGATTCTCAACCAGGGTTCCCCCAGAGGTTGCTAGGGGTTCCTTCAGCATTGGGCAATTTCTGCTGCTCAGATAAGTTCCCACTGACACCATTTGTTCTTTTTAGCTATCTGTAAGGAGGTAATTCTTCCCAATGACCACAAGTTGTAAGGACCGTTCTTCCCACTGACCATCACACTGCTGTATCATGAGTTGATTTCTAATTTTTCCTAATTCTATTCTAATGAGAAGATTTCTAATTTTTAGAAGGGGTTCCCCGAGATCAGCGAACTATTTCAAGGGTTCCTCTGTGTTGAAAAGGTTGCTCTAGATCAGGGATATGTAATTAGTGGAACTCCAGCTGTTGCAAAACTCTGACAGCCAAAAGCATGACACCCAGAGGCAGAAGCATGATGGGACTTGTAGTTTTACAACAGCTGGAGGTCCGCTAATTGCATATCCCTGCTCTAGATGATCTTTTGTGAGTCTTAGGGGAGAGAAGTGTTAGGCCTCATGCACACTGGATGACTTGGAAATCTTCCTAAAAGCCTTTTCTCCTGGCAGCAGAGGTTTGGCAGGGAAAAAAAACACCTGATGCTTGTAGGGCTGCATGCACACTATAAGTAAGAAAAAATGCTCACGAGTGTTTTTATGCCAGCTTTTAGGGGCGTTTGTTTTTTTTTTTTTTTTTTGCTTTTATTTCTGCTGGCAAATCGCCAAATCTCCCAAAAACACGCTTCAAAAATGCTTTGTCTAGAAGAAGCATTTGCAAATCCAGACTTAAATAGCATGCATGAACACATAGGATAGCACTATTTGCTTCTAGAAGCAGAGAAAAATGCTCAAAAGCTGCGGCTAGAAGCGTTTGTTTTTTTTGTTTTTTTTTTAAGGAAGTGTGTAAAGCATTTAGCCGTGTTTATAGGCATCAAGCGCAGGGGCAATTAATTCAGTTCATTGGCCAGACTAATAATTCTGGCCATTGAAATAAATTACCACTTATAGGAGAAGTATAGCCAAAGCTTGTTTGGCTGTACTTCTATGAATCACAAGAGTGCAATTTGTTTTGCACTCCTGTGACCCGTTTGCAGCAGAGAGCGGTCTGAAGTCCACTCTCCTGACCTCACAGAAATCAGTCCAGGCACCATGTCATCCTGACCATGGAGTCTGCATCCACCTGACACCCGGCTCAGCCTCTTAGCGAGCCTTTGGGATCTCAGCTCCCTCCACAGCTTAGCGCTCCAATGAGCGAGGAGGGAGCAGAGAGCTGTGGTTGACAGTCAGCAGATCTCTGCTTATGGAGGTCTGAAAACTGAGCGATTAGCGGTGCTTGATCACTCGGTTCTCAGAGTAGAGGCGCAGGGGGACTGATGCTGCATCCACCAAGGTAAGTATGATTCAAGGGGAAAAAGTTCCTTTACTTCTCAAGTGTTAAACCCGCCTAGCTTTTATATATATATATATATATATATATATATATATATATATATATATATATATATATATATATATATATATATAATTTATATTTTTTTTTTTGCCCAAAACATCACTTCTCTTAGACACGCTGTTAGTGAGACATTTTCTTGCCTCTAAAAGCCCCTGCCCCTAAATGCTGCAAAGTCTATGGGGTTCATTTACTAAAGCTGGAGAGTGCAAAATCAAGCTCACTTCTGTATACAAACCAATCATCTTCTAACCTCAGCTTGTTAGTTTTAAAGTGGGAGTAAACCGCTGGGTGATTTATTGTTTTCCTGAACAGTAAAGGCAATAATGTGCTAGTATGCATCACATACTAGCATATTATGTAAAACTTGATTGAAAACAAAGCATTTCAGTGATGCGCTCTCATCGCTGGAGGCTGTTTGTCTTCCTCCTGGATCCGTGGACTCTGGCTGTGCATGCAGGAGATTTAATAGGCCGGAAAAAGCTTGATGCTCCTAGGAGCAGCTGCAAAAATCTCCAGTGTGCATGAGGCCCTAGGTGTATTAGCAGATTTAGAGACACTAACAAATTGAAACCAAACTCCACCTCACGCTATAAGCTATTATAGCAAACCGTGTTTTGTTTTATTTTTGTTTTTGTTTTTTGGATAAAGGTTTTGCATAACTAAAACTTATCACTGCAAGCAACCCTGCCAGTGTTAAATGACTCAACCCAGTGATATCTGCAAGAGTTAGGAGAGAAAAATTACAGCGCTAACACAAAAAGTAGCTGCAGTTCTAAAATTGTGGGATATGCACGATTAATAAGACAATGGATAAATGTGAACCGCGCTGCAAACGGATGTACTATAATATAAATAGATCCCTGAAGGACACACATAAATGTCAGAAAGTAACACTAAACACAACCTATGTGGTAGAGAAGAAATCACAACAGTGAAATAAAGTCCAAATATAAAATCCCAATTATGTCCAATAAGGTGCAATAAAACTAATAAATCCTTCAGATGACACCAGGTAAAATAAACGCTTACCAAAGGCAAGCTGTGAATCCGCTTGTAAATAAACCAGGTGCACAGTCAATGATCCCGTCCTGATACGATTCGCAATGTGGAGAAAGACAGACCAGGATGGCTCCGTCCACCACTATACCCCTCAAACACTGGGGTTTGGGCTTCAGGGGTCCCAAAGTGTAGGGTTTTCACAGTTCAGTTTGGCTCATTCTAAGCTTCCCTGCTCACTCAGGTGTGTCCTGCTCCCTCCTTCACAGACTGCACATCTTTCTTATAAAACCCAACAGGAATGTGTGCACTTCATACATACCTGTTTAGCTTTATGTGAGTCTTTTATATGAAGTTACCAGCAGTGTTCTTCTTTGCTTCTGCTTTGTTCACTCCATATACCGTTTTGCTATCAAATTTGCATTGCAGCGCACTGATGGAAATGCTCTGCTTTTTAGTACATGGAACTTATTAAACTTGTTAATGCAGTGCAGTAGTATGAGTGGGCTGTTGCTAAGTTTACTTTCCAAGCCTGAAGCCACTTCCGATTCTCTTGAAGGTTTTGTATAAAGTTATTTATAGTATTATTTTCAAACAAATTGGGCATTAACAATGTTTAAAAGGTAAAAGCAATTACCTTTTTAAAAACGTGATTTTGCGTACCCTGGAACATGCAACAGGCTGTGCGCTTTTGTTTTTGGTGTGAAGGACACAGTACTGTCCTTCCATGTACTCCCTAGAGACCAAAATGATGGGTACAAAGCGGTAGAGTGGGTCCTTTTATTAAGGGTCCTTTCACACGGTCGGTCTGATTAGGTCTGCTTGTCAGTTTTTCAGGTGGACATGATCGGACCCTCCATTCACCCCTATGGAGCGGCGGATGGAGCTGTCCACTGACGCCTGCTCTGATCTGTTCTTGTCCGCCAAATACAGATGACCCTATTTTCCATCCATCTGGTGGATCAGATGAAAATGGACAGACTGTTTGTTTCTTTTCATCCCATCTCTCCATTGAGGAGAGCGGGACTCTGACAGGTCTGTCTCTGCACAGTGAGTGGATATGGACCTGTCATCCGCCTGGTCAGCAGAGCAATCCCCCGCCAAGTGGACCGGGACCGCCTGTGTGAAAGGACCCTTACCCTGGCAGGATGATTGTCGGAGAGAGGCTGATTCCAGAGACATTTTACAACAAAGGGTAGCAGTTTCTACAAATGCCATAATACACATTTCAATTGTAATACTCTCCTAATTATTATACATATATAAGCTATATTTTAATGAATTGACCCTCCAAGCAATGGGGGATTGGTAAGCATTTTTAAAGTGCCTCTAAGGTGTTTGTTTTTTTTTTCCCCCTCACTGATTTATTTTAAAGTGGTTGTAAAGTCTAGAATTTTTTTAAAACTATTAAAGTGGTTGTAAAGTCAGAAGGTTTTTTTTTTTTCTTTATGCATTAAAGCGGAGTTCTGTCTTAAAAATTTTATTTTATTTTTTTTTTTTTTTTTTTTTTTAGTCGGCAGCTACAAATACTGCAGCTGCAGACTTTTAAAATAAGGACACTTACCTGTCTGGGGCACCAGCAATGTCCTCACCCGATCTGTCCCTCGGCTCTGGATGGAGGAGCCGGCACTGCTAGTAAGGGAATCAGGAGGTGAAGCCTTGCGGCTTCAGTCTGGTTCCTTACTGCGCATGAGCAAGTCGCACTGCTCGTTCTGAGTGGTCCCTGCTGTCTTCTGTGACCTGTGTGTATCCCTTCTGTGTACAGCAGCCCCCCTAAGCGCCTCTAATACTTACCTGAGCCCCCTCTCTGTGCAGCAATATTGTAGGAGTATCTTGGCTGCCCAGGGACGCCCCCCCCCCCATCGGGTGAAACAGCAACGCTGTGCCATTGGCTCCCGCTGTTGTCAATCAGCTGGTCAGCCAATGAGGTGAGAATGGGGGCAGGACCAGGCTACAGCTCCATGTCTGAATGGATACACGGAGCTGCAGCTTGGCTCAGGTACCCCCATAGCAAGCTGCTTGCTGTTGGGGCACTCGTCGGGAGGGAGGGGCCAGGAGAGCCGAAGAGGGACCCGAGAAGTGTAGATTCGGGGCCACTCTGTGCACATCCACTGCACAGAGTAGGTTAATAGGTATTATTAACAAAAAAGAGACTTTACAATCACTTTAACCACTTGCCGACTGGGCCATAGACAAATGACATCCTGGTCAGCATGTGGAATATTAGGGTTATGGCTGCAGCAATATGCCAAAATTCAGTTTTTTGTTTTTTTTTTTTTCAACCGGCGATTCTCTACAAGATAAGTGGTCCGAGTGGCGAATTCACCACTTTATCACTTTTAGAATCGACAGGAGGGGTGGCCCCACATAAAAATATATAATGTTTGGGGGTTCGAAGTACTTTTCTAACAATAGACACCGATTTTTACATGTGTCAGAATTGGCCCGGTAGGCAAGTGGTTAACTTAACATGTTATGCTTACCAGCTCTGTTTAATGGTTTTGCACAGAGCAGCCCTAATCCTCTTCTGGGATCCCCCACCGGAACTCCAGGCTCCTCTTCTGTGTGCCCCCATAGCAAGATACTTGCTATGGAAGCACCTGCAGGCTCACTTCTGAGCCATGCTTCGTGTGTCCATAGACACACAGCATGGCCTGGCCCAGCCCCGCCCCCAGTCCCTCCTCACAGCATTTGATTGACAGCAGTCCCTGTGAGACATGGAAGAGAACTACAGCCAGGTACAGCGCTGGATCCCTGACAGGCTCAGGTAAGTGTTTTGGAGGGGTGGAGGGACAGGGTGTTTTTACCTTTTTTAAAGTGGATGTAAACTCTCACATATACCCCGTGAAGTGAACAGCCTCAGATTATACACAGATGAAACAAACCATCCTACATAAGTGTTACTGTATTGTCTGCTGTCTTTTTAGCTTTATATATTTAGAAAGTGCAGATCTTGTTACAGATTTTCTCTTCCTGTTATACACTGAGTGTGAAGTCTAGGCATATAGCTAAGACAGCTGATTGGAGGAAAGGCACACATTCCCATTCCACATAGGAAGAGACTTGCAGAGCTGTTTTGTGAATACTTGAGTTCTCTGCTAATCTATAGCAACCTCCCAGGACAAACATTTCAGGCTGGTTTTATCTCATGAGTCAGAATTTGTTATGCTGATAATAGAGAAGGAAGCAGGAGAAAGCCATGAGACTTAGTGCTTTGAAGAGATAAGAAAACACTGCAGATATGTGCCCAGCTCCATTTGTGTTTACATCCACTTTAATGTAGGGAATGCATGAAGGTGAGAAATACCCAGCCTTTAGAACCACTTTAACTTATTTTCTTTAAAATGGAACCGGCAGAATCTGGAGCAGTTGTGCATGGCAAGCAGTCAGCTCCTAGCTTTAATTTTCAAAGCTTGACTTTACAAGCTGAAGCCGATTGGTTACTATGCACATCTGCTCTAGTTTTAGTAAATTCCCTGCAGTGTGTATAGTGCCTGTCAGAAGTGGTATTACTTTTCTTTTTTTTTTTTTATTGGAGCACTATAACTAATTTGTGGTGTATAGTGTGTGTAAACTGTTCACCTACCTTCTGTGCGTTTTTGTTCTTTTATGTTGGCGTAAAAGTAACCTGTACGAACTAAAAACTGTACTGTTGGTTGGAAAGTTTTTGCACATATGTTTGAGTGGTGGAAATGCTACATGTTTGTTTGGTGGCTTGTTTCTTCTACCCCAGTATTCATCATTCCAGTTTCCCTCAATCTGAAACTATTCTCCCCTTCTCCTTTCCACAGGACAGAGATCTGAGCAGTTCTCCAAATTCCCCCCATCCTTCCCTGACCTTTTCTGGCTGAATTGAGATAATGTCCACGCTCCTTGCCCATCATTATTTAGTCTTTCAAAGTGCACATGTAGCAGTTCAATTACTTTTTAAGTGAAAGGAACCTAAATTGTTATACAACAGTGAGGTTGCATTAAATACCAAGAGCTTACCAACCCAACCTCTCTAAATACCAGCCAAATAATTTTACATTTTATTTTTATTGGGCACAGAAGCACAAAATGCTGCACTTGTCAAGTGCTTTGAACAGCCTTTCACCTCCTTCCCACCCCCCACCCTCCCTCTCCCATCCCTTCAGTGCAGAATTTTTGGGGTGTGTAACCTGATGGTGATAAGTGACACTTTGACATGACATGCTACCTTTTTTTTAAGAATGGCTAGAATTTTTAAATGGACTTTTTAAAGTACTCTACATTTTTTTCTGATTTGGATTATTTTCATAATTTTTCCCCTTTTTTTTTTCACAGCGAAGAATTTTTTTTGAAACGTCAACTACAGTAAGTCTCGCTTTTCATGTGTTTTTAAAAATTGTTTTTTTTTTTTTTTTTAATTTTTTTTTTTTCAAAACCATTTTCCTGCCTTACTGGTCTCCTTTTTAACATTGCTGTATTTCTGATATTTTTATTTTTAGTTTTTATAGTTTTTGTTTTTATATTTATATGTATAAATGTTGGTACTGATGCTGATTTTTCTCAATGTTTTTTTTTATTTTTTATTTTTTTTTTATTTTTTCCTGGTGGGGGTTGGATTGGGAAGGAGAGTCTTTCTATCCTTTTCAAATATGCATAATCCATATTTTTGGTCCAGGGCATTAGTTTTTCTCCCTGTTGCTATGTGTAGATGTCAGTATTTTTCTTGCTTTGTTTAAAGCTAGAATTAAACTGCATATAAGGTTTTGGAATTGTCAATAGTAATACTGTTGGAACCCTTTGCAATGTTTTCCTACTGTGCATTACCACTTGTGGGCAGTGGAATTTTTGACAGTTGCCAGTTAACATCCCTTCATTTAGGCCCCTTCCCTGCCCCCCATCCCCCCCCCCCCCCCAACCCCACCCCATTCCACATCCGTTCCTTTGCCCCACCCACCGCTGACAACCAGCATCAAAGAAGGGAGCAGGACCTCTGGCATTCCATTCCTCTGGCGCATGGTAAGGCTGGTTATTGAAGGTAAAATAAACTGCATTCAGCTCCTTGTATACATCATGTAGATGTATCATTATATTTCAGTGTATAAATCAATACTGAGTTTCATATCTGCTAGCCATGCTAGGACCACCAAAATCAGATTTTACCTGAAGCACTGCTGCAAGTGAAAACCGATCTCACCTTATTTATTCAGATATAGTTGTACTCCACATGCAGTATTATATCTAAATGCATGGGCTTGGTCCAGCTCAATTGAAAAGTCTGCATTGATTTTCAGACCTGCTCAGAGATAAGATGCTGAGGAGGACACAACAAAACTTGCCTCCGCAGGCCCGAACAAGTCAAATCCCTGCATGAAAGTCATGTTGGCACTATAAGCATTTGACTTATTAAAAATGGCTGTTGGTGAAAGTTCCTTCAAACATAGGTCTGTGGGGGGGGGGGGGTTTATAACTGAAGCTGGAGTGGCCAAAAACTATTTTTGTACATTTTAGCACAGTAAAAATAGCTCCCCTCTATCTAATGTGTGCGCCATCTCTGGTTTCTGCATCGTTTGTTAAAACTTACTTTTTTTCAGCCCGTAGTCACCTGTTGGCGCTAAACATCCAGCATTGAGACGTAGGACAGAGGCCATACCTTTTCCATTCAGAAGAAGCCTTGTTTTCTTTTCATAAGTGTGCTGTAACATGGAGGTAACTAATTTTACTGTGCAAATCTGTAAAAAAAAAATGTTTTTGACGTACTTTAGATTTTAAGTGGTTGTAAACCCTTACATATACCCAATGAAGTGAATAGCCAGAGATGAAACAAATACTTCTACATGAGTTGTACCTGTTTATCTGCAGCAATCTCTTCTCTACAGCCATTCAAACTGCAGAATTTATATAGCTTGTCTTAGCTTCCAGAAAGCAGGGACCTGAATTTACACTGCAGTGCTCAGTGAGAAGAGCTGATTGGAGAGAATTGACACCCCACCTACACACAGAAACAGAGCTGTGACTCTCAGTCACAGGCTGTGTGCAGGAGCTCCCTCCCCTGTCACCTTTTATCTCTTGGTGTCAGAAAAGCTTGTCAGAAGGGATTCATGCTGATCGAAAGAGAATGAAGAAGCAGACAAAAATGACTTGGTGCTTTGGATTGAGACAAGTGTACACTATAGAAGTATAGCATATAGAAGTATATGCTTTGCTCATATTTCATGTTAGAGGTTTACAACCACTTTAAAGTGTATTTCCACTTTTGCAGCCAAATTGAAATAACACCTACTTTATATTTGTTACATGCCCCCACTGGGAGCATAACGTAAAAAAAAAAGTTTACAAATTGCAACTTACGGTCCTTTTTTTCTAGATGCTATGTTCTGCACCATCCAGCGAGGAGTTTTTTTTTTTTTTTTTTTCCTGAGGAGTCTGGCAGCTGTTTTCCATAATAAACCCTTTCTGTACTGTAAAGGCATTATCAATTGTAACTAGATTTGAATTGACGAGTAAAGGTGTATAGGCTAGGCTATTTGTGTTCTTTGTATTTTAAGGAGTACGGGTTTAAGACAGACTCAGTCTTACTTAGTTCAAAAAACCTTGCAGTTAGCCATGACATCTTCTCCTTCGAAACATATAAAATGTAAATATTAAACAAAAAAATGGGTATGCTATGTGACTAGGAACATATAAATGAACATAATGGCTTTTTGTTTTTATTGCAAAAGTGGAAATACGCTAAGGCTGGCCATGCATAAGTGTTGTTGTGTGTGTGTGTGTTTTTTTTTTTTTTTTTTTTTTTTTTTTCTTATGGATCCGATTTCCCCTAGCCACACACTCTGTGGATGGGGGAATAACTTCCGCTGTGCTATTGTGTTCTGATAGAAGAGAGACTTCCCCGCTGTCACAATACAACAGTCAGTGCTGCCGACTATAGCCGGTGGCACTGATCGTTCAGGAAAAACCCAAATGACTGCTTGTACACCAGTTCTAGATTGACTTGTGTACAACCAGCCTGCAATACATGGATTGAAACACCCTAATGCTGGCCATACACAAGTAGATTTTTGGGCGAGAATATTCGCACAAACATTCTCTGTACGTTCAGTGAATGGACTGATGTCGTTAGTAAAAGCAAATGAAATTTTCTATTTTATTTTTAAAAAAAGAATGTAATTCCTGAACGAAAACCATACATTGCCCAAAAATTTGTTCATGCAAGAAAATGTTTCCATCCTGATGACATTTTTCTCATCACTGTCGATTAGAAAATTGAACGAATGTTCTTCAATTGAAAATTTTCTAACAAATATTTTATACCTGTATGGCCAGCATAAGATCCTGAAACAGGTTTTCATGTAAGTTCTTTCAGGAAAGTTATTTTGCTTACTACAAATCTAGCAGCTGTACAAAAGTGTAAATGCTATGTTTTACAGTTTACTAGTCAGGATACTAACCCAAGCTCAATCAAAGCGGTAGTAAACTCGGGGTGGGAAAAAACAACTCTGCAACCCCCTGGCAAATTAATAGCGTGTGTGAGTATGCATCACATACCAGCACATTATGACACTTGCCTGAAAACAAAGCCCTCCAGTGGCATGCTGACGGGGCTTCCATCTTCACCCAGTCTTCCTTCTGGGTTCTCGGGCTTTGGCCATTTGGCCCCGCCACAATGTCACTCCCAGACGGAAGTCATGATCGTGTCACAGAGCTCTGAATGGAGTATGTCGTCCCTTCAGAGCACAGTGCTCATGCTCCGGCGACTTCACTATCTGTAAAAATAGTGAATATCTCCTACATGATGCACATTTTAGAAGATATTCTATGTACCTACAGGTAAGCTTATATTAAAGCATACATGTAAGTAAAAGTCGCCAAGCAGTATTTACTATCACTTTAAAGTCACAGACATTGTAAGACCAACATTGTATTGACCACTTTAGCACCAGCATCTAGAAGCGTCTGACCATGGTGCCGAGCGCACAATACAAAAGACTTGGTCAGTGTTCTCAGTCTAGCATGGTTCATGCTTCTGTGATGGTACAAAGCAGTGACATAAAGATGCTGAACAGATTGTCCCCTGCCAAGGACTGGAGTGGGAGGGCAGGAAGTGCAAGTCCATTGAGAGTTTTTTTTATCGCCTTTTTTTAAAGTCATTTCAAAATGAAAATCCATAACCTAGAGCAGTGCAGAAAAGACTTCAGGTGGGCTTTAGCTGGAATAAAGTGTATGTATAAATTCCCATCTTTTGGACCTGTCACCAGAACAGCTGTCGTCCTCCACACTTGTTCGTGTGGCAAATGTTAACTTTTCCCAAACTTCTTTCTTGGTGACCAAGACCAGTGGTCTCCCAACTGTGGCCTGGGTGGTGAATGTAGCCTTTACCTGGCCCTTAAGGCACTATTCTTCCCTCTGGCACCAACAATGGAGCATGATTCCACCCACTAAAGATGTTGCATTGTTGACTCCAGGACATTTTCTACATTTTCTACTCCCACTTGCCACAGTTTGCCCACACACACACACAAAATCTGAAGGATGGTAAACTGGCCCCTTGTTTGGAGACCCCTCATCTAGACAAACGGGGAGGATCTCTCTAGTTTGGGACACAGCAATAAAAGTTTTCTATGAATTCTAACCTAAAAGAAAATGTTGGCTTTACATACACTTCAGAGAAACTGGTTAAATTTCATACCTAGTGTTAACAAAACTATATATTAGACAGATGGCATCATCTTGTAAAAGTTATAATTGTGTATTATAAAGAGTGTAGCGCTATATAATATACACTCAAAGCATGTATATGCTTAGAAACTGGATTGTGCATAAAAAGTCTATGCAAAGAACGTACATGTGACCTAATATCTACATTACCCTATCTATGTGCTTCTTTAGGCTCGGTTCACACTGGTGCGATGTGAGAACCTTGCCAATCCAGTGCGGGTTCCTGAATTGCACAGTGGTTCACACTGAGGATCTGCAAACCATTTTGATGCGATTTCAGACATACAAACTGTCTGAAATCCCATTGCATCGCATTTGCACCAAAATGGCGCAGGACCCTTTTTTTTGGTCCGCAACAACTTGTGGGGGTCACGTGGATATTACTTATGCTTTGTGCTACAGTATTGAATGTTTATAAGAACGTTAAATGTATACACATACAGGTCATGTGGACATTTATGACTTGTATTTTGCATGGTCTTTTTATGCACAATTTGAGTTTTTATAAGCACATTTAATGCATATACATACAGATATGTGCTATTTTTGATTTGTATTTGTTTATATATAATTATCGTGCTACGCTCTTTATAGTACAAACTTTATCTGGTGTCAGGACGTAGTGCTAGCAGCTACACGTATACAGGGGTTTTTCCCCAAGCGCGGATTCCTTTTTTATCACATTTTGTTTTAGGTGTATGATTTTTTTTTTTTTTTTTTTTTTTTTTTTTGACAACTTCGTTTTTTCTTGGTTCTGTTTCTTATGTTTCATAATAGTTTTGTCCTCTTCCTCTACTTTGTTTAGGACATGATGGCCAGCAACATCACTAATAAAACAGATCCCCGTTCTTTGAACTCCCGAGTGTTTATTGGGAACCTAAACACGTTAGTGGTGAAGAAAGCAGACGTAGAAGCAATCTTTTCTAAATATGGAAAAATTGTGGGCTGCTCCGTACACAAGGGTTTTGCATTTGTACAATACAACAATGAGCGCACTGCCCGTACAGCTGTAGCGGGTGAAGATGGACGCATGATAGCTGGGCAAGTCCTGGGTAAGGGACTGAAAAGCTTGTTTATAAAGTAAAAGTTCAGATTACCCAAATTTGTGGATTTTAGTCCTACAAAAATGGGGTGTGCTTTATTTTGGGTTACAGCTTACTTATTAATATGTTTATTTGCATCTTCCCCACTTGCATATTTAACTTTTTTTTTTTTTTTTTTTTTTTTTCTACCCCCTCTTTAACATGCTCTAATTTTAGACATAAACCTTGCTGCTGAGCCCAAAGCCAACAGAGGAAAAGGAGGAATGAAACGATCAGCAGCTGATATGTATGGGTAAGTTTTGTTTTTTAGAAATTTTATAGTGTCTGTAAAACGAGTAGCATTTATTTGTACAATAACGTCCAAAACATTGCATTGTAAAAAAAGACCATGTACTTGCCTCCCCTTTTTTTTTTTTTAATTTACGATGGCCCGATTAGGATACATGTTGTAGTCTTTTGCACTTTTATTTCTTCAATAGAAGTTTAACATTTTATTATGTGTTCTTTCTACTAGGTCTTCATTTGAACTGGACTATGATTTTCAGCGAGACTACTATGATGGGTAAATATATACCAATAAACTGTGTGGAAACTGAACCCTCTTCAAACAATGTAACCCACGTTATATGCTTAAGGGCCCCCGCTCAGGCTGGCTTTCGAGGGTGCAAGCTGGGTAGAGGTTCGTCCAGACCCATGATTCGTGACCTCCATTATTAAGCCTTGGGAATGTGGCCTGGATGAATCTAGCTGAGGCTGCTTTTACCTGCTAATTACTTGGGCCAGGCAAGGTGTGCGGCGGCCAGGCTATTTCTTTCTACTTCTAACAATGCCAATGATGAATTCTTATTGTTTACAGATATTCTGCAGCCAGGGTACCCCCACCACCACCTATTGCCAGAGCTGTCGTACCTTCAAAACGTCAGAGGGTTTCCGGTAACACTTCACGCCGTGGAAAGAGCTTTAACTCTAAGAGTGGTCAGCGGGGTGGATCATCCAAGTCTAACAGATGTAAGTTTCTTGTCAAGGTTTAAAAGTTGAGCACCAATTTAGAACAGAAATTAAGTAATTCTCCCCCATGAGGTGATGGGACTTTCACGGATATGTCACTGTCTCTGAGGTATGCACGTACACAATGCATAATAAAATATGAGTTTATTACAAAATGTACACAATCTAAAAATTGTAATCAATGGTAACATCAGGCCAAAATTTTTTTTATATTTTGTAATAAATTCATATTTTATAATTCAAAGTCCCATCACCTCGTGGGGGAGTCTCTAATTCTGTTTTAACTTTATTTTGAGGGATGTGGATATGACAGGTCTGTCCCTAGAATTGATCTAACAATTTATCTATATCTCACTATCTTAGAAATTAAGTAATTGTCTTTTTCTTCTAACAAAATACTGTTTATCCACTTGCATATTGGACAGATTATAGTCATAAAGATTGATTTGAATGACAATCCTTTGAATTTAAGTGCTTGCTTCTTATGATATTATGATGTGGTTTATCTGTATTTTGGATTTGATTTCCTGCTTGCTATTATCCAACTAGCTCAATGGATGGTATGTTCTGCTAAAAAAATTTTCCATCTGCTAAGCGTTTTGTTTAAAGTGATTCTAAAAGTACCACAAGGTTGTGTGGTGTTTTTTTTTTTTTTTTTTTTCTCTCTCTCTCTCTACCATTCTATGCACGAAGGTAAAAACCTGTGTGCCGCAGCCCACCCTAATACTTAGTTGAGCCCCCTCTCTATCCAGCGATGTCCACGAGAGCCTTGCTTCTCCCCGAACTCATGCTCCTGATTTGGTTTTGGCAGCAGTGGGAGCCATTGTCTCCCACTGCTGTCAATCACAGCCAGTGGGCCAATCAGGAGGAGGCAGGGCCATGCCATGGCTCAGTGTATGAATGAACACAGAGCCGCTACTTGGGAGTGCCCCTGCTTCGGTGCTCCATTGTAAGCTGCTTGCTGTGGGGGCACCTGGCAGGAAGGAGGAGCACCAGCATGGGATCGGAGAAGAGGAGAATCTGGACTGCTCTGTGCAAAACCACTGCACAGATCAGGCAAGTATAACATGTTTGTAAAGTGTTTAAAAATATCACTGTATTGCATTAGGGTAAAAAAAGCTCCTGTGTGCAGCTCGCCCCCTTATACTTGCCTGAGCCCGATGTCGATCCAGCACTGTGCACAAGAGCAGCATTGGAGTTCCCTCTCCCTCTCCTTATTGGCTCAGACATAGCAACGGGAGGAGAGAGCGGAGCCAAGCTGCAATGGATACACAGAGCGCAGCTCTGAAACGGGCCTGCACCCAGTGCGGCTTGCTAGGGGGCAGGAGGTTGGAGCCAAAAGAGCGACTGGGTGACACCAGAGGAGGATCAGGGCTGCTCTGTGCAAAACCATTGCACAGAGCAGGTAAGTATACTATATATAAAAAAAAAAAAAAATTTACAATCCCTTTTTTAATAGCATTATAACTAATTTACCAGATTCTTTGACGATAAATTACCACCAGTTTTGATAATAATGCATGTATGTACCAGTCGTTTTTCTGTGCTTGTTAGGTTGACTTTTTTTTAATTTTTTTTTTTTTTTTTTTTTAGTGAAGGGAGATGATCTTCAGACCATTAAAAAAGAGCTCAGTCAGATAAAGCAGAGAGTAGACTCTCTTCTGGAAAGCTTAGAGCGAATTGAACGAGAGCAATCTAAACCAGGTGAGTAATATGTTGGTTGTATGTGATATCTTGAAATACAATTATCAATTTATATACTGATGAGCTGACCTCTTCTCCTTCTAGCTTCCTTCTGCACAATTGCACATTCTGGCCCAATTAATTGTGGGCCTTTTTTGTTTTTTATTTTATTTTTTTACCACAAACTACCAGCCTTGATGTGTTCTTGGTGGCTGTTACAATATATTCTCAGTCTATACAGATACTTTTCTGGGAGCACAGCCACATTTTCATGCTACAACTGCCTTTTGAACCAGTGCTTTTTATGTAGTTAGAAATATACAGTGCCTTGTTGAGGCTGGAGAAGGAAGGGCATCTTCATGAATCTTTGCAATTCTGTGAGAGCATTATTACCATTGCATCCATTGTAAAAAGGAATGGGCGCTTCAGACATTAACTGCATTTGCTCAGGATGGTTAATTGCCTGTTTTTAAAAAAAAAAAAAAAAAAAACACTTAAAACTCAATACAGATTGCTCGGCATGTACAGATTAATGAGCAAATCGTAACTGACTGCCTATGCAGACCCTTTCCTGAAGGTGCTACTTGCCTGGCTTACATGCTACCCTCTTGCTTCAGCACTTTGAATCAATACTTATAACAAGTATGCAGGTAAGAACTTTGGACTACTGATCTGCATGCTTGTTCTGGGTTGGTAACTGAAAAGTATTGGAGGATCAGTCTGTGTTGTGCAACTGTTAACTGGTTCAACACATATTCATTACAGTTTTGGTTGGTCTGCATTTTGCTTTGAATATTGAGGAGAACCTTGTCACACAATTGTAAATTTGATGCTTGTGCATTGGCAAGATTGAGAATTGCTTCGTCATAATTGTTTTATTTTTTTTATATAGAGACAAAAGTGGATGAAGAGCAGAGTGGCAGCAGCTCTGTGAAGAAGGAAGAAACAAGTGTTAAGATGGTTGCAGAGGAAGGAGGAGATTCTGGCGAAGAGGGAGATTTACTTGATGATGATGATCAGGGAGAGGACACGGTAGGCACTTGTGGTTAAAAATAAAATATATAGATTTGGTTTGTCTAATCAGTAAAAATTATTCTAGAATCTAGTCTTTAATGCCTTAACGTTTCTCAGATGATGGCTTGTTGCCAAATATAGCTGCAGATAATGGTACACACAGCCTCTATTCAGGAACCATTATTGTACTTAAAGTGGTGAAAAACTTAAACTAATATTATATAATATATATATATATATATATATATATATATTTATATTAATTTTTGATATGCTCCCATCCAGGTTAGTAGCGTAATGTGCTGGTAGGCACAGCATACTAGCACATTGTGACCCACTTGCCTTACAAAGCAGCCTCCTGGCAGTTTCATCTTCGGGTTTGCACTTGGCTTTTTGTCCGAGTTGCGATGGCATCACTCCCAGAAGTTACCAAAGGGGCATGGAGCTTCCTGCATTCAATGCACATTCTGTGTTCCGTGAATGTAGAGCGTACTTTACATGCACCTGTGACCTCATTGGCTGGCGCAGATGCCACTATCTACTAAATGGCGCATGCTCAAGCAGTTTCAAAGGCACCTACAGGTAAGACTTTCTATAGTCTTACCTGTGGGGGAAAGTCAAGTTTTTTACTTTAACACCACTTTAGAATGTGTGTGTTTTTTTTGTTTTTTTTTTTGTTTTTTTATTTATTATTATTATTATTATTATTATATATTTTTTTTTTTTTTTGCAAAGCTATAGCTCAGCCAGTTTTTGGTTCTGTCCAACTACTACTATTTTTAGTACACCGTGGATGGATAGCTCTCCGTGATGGATTTTAGATGTAAAATAAATGATTAGGAAGTCCAGCTGCAAGTGTGTGCCACAGACCTAAAGTAGTGCTGCATATGTAACTTTCCAGATGATTCAGTCTGTCCACTGTTGGCTATCCAAATGTGGAAAATCACTTTTAGGTCGGACTTTGATTTGTCATAGAAGCGATTTAGAAAAAAAAAAATGTATCATTGTAGAATGTATGCAATAAAATCTGTATGACATTTGAAACTATAAATTTATTTTATTTTTTTCCTTTGTCAATCAGCTTGAAGAAATTAAAGATGGTGACAAAGAAACAGAGGAGGGAGAAGATGAGGGGGACAGCGCAAATGAGGAAGACTCTTAAGTGTTCTAAATGCCCTACAATCCCTTTCTGCCTATTGTGTATAGTTGGCTCATAGCTCCACCCATTAACATCCTCCACACCATCAGCTCTTTAAGCCTGTTTATTATGCACCCTGCATTTCCTCTGCCGTCTCTTCATTTTGATACCTATTTGTGACTTCTAGAATAAAAGTGTATTGTTTTTACCTGTCTTGCAGTCTTTTTGCTTTATCTATTAATTTTGCAGCAGTTAAGTTGGGTGCATGTTACTTGCATCAGTAGATGACCATAAGGGTGTCCTGTGTAAATAAACTTTCATTTGCTGACAGGTAACTTTCAAATGAAAGATCTTGCTTTAAATTTTCAGTTTTATGTTAATAAAGATTATATCTTACGAAATTAAGTGTATTTCATGTACGTCTTGCTCCTAGGTGTGTCTGAATATATGGTTGAAGTGGAACTTTAGTCAGAAAATGTAGTCCTGCTAGATAACTTCAGGCTGGCTCCTTTTGCAGGTATTGCTATGTGAGCCCATACTGTTTAAAATTCAGTAATACACTGTCTCACCCTGCTCTGTACATGCTCAGTTGCTCTGTTTTTAGGCACTGCTGAGTTTGTACAGGCCTGTCTGCTGACAGCCTTAAAGCGGAGTTCTGCCCACCCCTTTAAAAATTAAGTCAGCAGCTACACATACTGAGGGTGAGAATCAGATAAGCAGTTCCACTTTAGGGTGAAACTCTGCTTTAATGCGTAATTAAACCCTCCTATCTTTTACAGCCTAGGAAACTTCACGTATTCCCATGTGATGTATTTATTGCAACTTTGTGTTTTCTAGTGTTTAAACACAGACCGCTTCATGCTCTTAGCAGTGGTTAATACTGTTTTTTCCTTTTGAGGGAATATAGCACTAGACACCTTGGATGCGATTTATTGCACTCATTATGCTTCTCATGTTTAAATCACTAGTCACTTTAACCCACAGGAGTGGTAATAACTGCCATACATATTTCACTTAAAGGAATACACACGTGACACTTTTGATAAAACTGTATATATGCAGACATTTCTTCTGCAACTTTGGGACAGCGCCACACTCACACACTTTTCTTTTTTCAGCCTAGGAAACTGCCATGGTGCTGCACGTGTGATCAGTTATGACAACCAGCCATTTGATGGTTTGACAGTTTAGTTGAGAACACAAGAAAATGTGACAGTTGGCAATCCCGGCATTCAGGAATGTAACTGTTTTTTGAAGCCTTTAGTTCCGCTTTGTGATTTACTACTGTTCAGGGGCTCTGGGCATCAACAAAATGGCAGCCTCCAGAAAGAAGAAACAGGAACAATGCTGGGAGCAATTTACAGCACACACCATGTCCCTGTTTGAATGATTTTTCACAAGTCGCCTTCTTCCAGGACAGCTTAACCCCTTAATAACCAGGCCATTTTTGCGATACGGCACTGTCACTTTGACAATAGTTTGGTCGTGCGACGTACCCAAACAAATTGTATGTGTCGTGTACCCCCCCCACAAATAGAGCTTCCTTTTGGTGGTATTTGATCACCTCTGTGTTTTTTATTTTTTGCGCTGTAAACAAAGCGACTATTTTGATGAAAAGTTTTTTTGCTACATATTTTTGGTAAAAAAAAAATTGCAGTAAGCGTATATTGATTGGTTTGTGCAAAAGGTTATAGCGTCTTCAAAATATGAGATATATATTTATGGCATTTTTATTTTTTACTACTAATGGTGATCTGTGATTTTTAGCGGGACTGCGACTTTGCTGCGTACAGATCAGACACTTGACACTTTTTTGGGACCAGTGACATTTTTTATATAGTGATCAGAGCTAAAGAAATAGCGATCGATTTACTGTATAAATGTCACTGGCAGGGAACGGGTTAACACTAGGTCAATCAAGGGTTAAGTGTTTCTAACTGGGGGGAGTGTACTGACTGGAGGAGAGAGAGAACAGAACATGTAGGTGTGTTTACATACACAGATCTCCCTTTGAGATCTACTTGCACAGATCTCCAAACCCCCCCCCCCCCCCCCCCCAATTCTGGCTCTCTGTGGAGCGATCACGGGTGGCCGATGAACATTACAGGGCCCCCTATCGCTCCTAAAGTGGCCGCCAAAGTACACCTATGGGGGTGTGCGCAGCCGTGCCAACCTGTCACAGGATAATGGTGGCTGGTCGGCAAGCGGTTAAACAATCCACGCGGGAGCGCTACTCCAGCGGTCTCGTCAATGATTAGATAGTGAGGAAGATGTAGAGTTGACAGTTTATTAAAACATGAAAAGGTCATGAATGCCATACAGTGAAGCTGAGGAGTCAGAGCACATACTAATGGTAATGCAGCAATGCCAGAGAGTCGGTCAGCATGCAGGGTTAATACAGTGTAAGGTTAACTACTTGCCGACTAGCTGCCGCAGTTATACTGCGGCGACATGGCTCGGCTGTCTGCTCGCCCCTGGAGCCGATGCGAGGGGCGGTTGCGATGACCGCCGGGCTCCCGCGATCGCTCGTGACGCGGCGAGAACTGGGATCTGTGTAAACTGAGATCCCGGTTCTCTGAAGGGAGAAGAGACAGATTGTGTGTTCATACAAAGTATGAACACCATCTGTCTCTTCCCTTAGCAAGTCCCATCCCCCCTTCAGTTAGAACAGTTAACCCCTTCACTGCCAGTGACATTTTTACAGTATTCAATGCATTTTTATAGCACTGATCGCTGTATAAATGCCAATGGTGCCGAAAATAATAAATCTATCCCCTATTTTGTAGGCGCTATAACTTTTGCACAAACCAATCAATATACGCTTATTGCGATTTATTTTTATTTTTTTTATTACCAAAAATATGTAGAAGTATACATATCGGCCTAAACTGAGAAATGTGCTTTTTTAAAAAATAAAAATTGGGGATATTATAGCAAAAAAAAGTACAAAATATTTATTTATTTTTTTCCAAAATTGGTCTTTTTGTGTTTATAGAGCAAAAAATAAAAAACGTTTAGAGATCAAATACCACCAAAATAAAGCTCTATTTGTGGGGAAAAAAAGGACATCAATTTTGTTTTGGTACGACGTCGCACGACCGTGCAATTGTCAAAGCCACACAGTGCCGAATCGCAAAAAATGGCCTGATCATTCAGCAGCCAAATGGATGTATTGTACATCAGTGTCAGGGAGCCAGAGGACATACAGATGGAGCGGTGGTAAGCCGGATGCCTGGGTGCAGATGTGACTTATCCTCAGGCTGGGAGGACTACTCACAGCACTAGCACCGAACCGGCTCCAAAGCCTGTCACTGTGGCTGCAGGGCTGTGTACCACAATATTCAATTGGGAACAAAATGGCGGTGGCTAATACCAAGGGACAAGACTACATGTTTTGGGGATTAACCCCCCTTCTTCAGGTCATATGGTAACAATTGGTAGATAAAAAGGATTTAAATAGAGCTAGGGGAATGAGCCAACTGTGCCACTTCCCCCTGTAGAATTAACTCTTTATTTCCCCTAATTGTCTTTCAGGACAGCCACCTGAGAGACCTTGGCTCCTCCCCTCTAGGAAATGTTGTGCCAGCCATATTTAAATTTGCTCCTCAGTTGTTTCCTCCAGAGGGGAGACACCACCTGGAACCACGCCAGGGAGGCTCAGGCAGAAACTCTTTGGACAGGCCAGGTAAACTTACCTGGTGTAGGTCGGGGGAGGCTCCATTTTCACTACTGAGTATGGTAGATGAGAGGTACAGGCCCAGTCAGTGGTTCTGGACCCGCAGCAACGTGGCAAGCACAGCAGTGGAGAAACCACGCCAGGCTCTGGGACCGCACGGAAGGTGGGTGACATGTCCGGTGGAAGGGGCGGACATTTCCGTTTGACCTGTGGCTTCCAGTTCTGGCTGCGGGACGTTGAAAATGAGCCAGGCATGGGCTGGAGAGGGGCTGCAATTGCTGTGGACAGCACAAGCTCCGGCGGCGGCACCAAGATGTCCGAAGTAGAAGGAAAGGACCAGACTGCTCCAGCTGAGGGGAACCTAGGGTGGAGCTCCCCTTGCGTGTCCCCCCCGTCTCAAGTGACTAGGGGGGGGGGGGGTCCTTCCACTGCCAGAGGGAAGTTCATGGGGCCCCTGGAGAGGCAAGCCTGCATAAAAAGGATGCGCACCTGGAGTTTACTGCGGGGGGGGGGGGGTGTATATAGTAATTTTTTTAATGGGGTTTTCTTGTGTCTTAGAAAAAAGACAAACCCAGACCCCCTCATAGCTCTAAGAGGAGGTGCTCCTGTAAAACTACACTTAGTGTTTTTCCCCAGGAGTCCCTATGTAGAGAATGTATTAACAAACTAGTGCAGGAACATACCAATGAGCAGGGAAGTGAGCTAGTAGTAGAGCATCAGGAAAGGAATTTTCTAATACATTTGAATCCTTTAAAACAGGGATATGTAATTAGCGGACCTCCAGCTGTTGCAGAACTACAAGTTCCATGAGGCATAGCAAGACTCTGACAGCCACAAGCATGACACCCAGAGACAGAGGCATGATGGGACTTGTAGTTTTGCAACAGCTGGAGGTCCGCTAATTGCATATCTCTGCTTTAAAACCTTTGAGGGGTTTCAGATCTCGCAGCCTCAAACTGCTCCTCTTTCAACACAGCAGGTAGAGTTAGGTAAAACGCAAGTATTACCATCCACTAGTGCAGGCCATCCAGTAGTCTCCAGGGAAGAGGCTGAGGGAGGAGCCAGACAGTGCAGGTTCCTGCTCACAAGAATCAGAGGGAGAAGCTCTGGAAGTGGATTCCAGAAAGCCATCCTGGTACAAACTGTCACTGGAAGAGGTGGAAAAACTCTTGGGGGGGGGGGGGGGGGCATTTATACCACACTAGGTATGCAAACAGAAAAGAAACCCCTAGCTCTACACGATCAAATGTACGAGGGCCTGGGAGAACAAGAAAAGAAAAAATTTCCAGTCCATGAGGTTTTAGTAGAGGCCATTATGAAAGAATGGCAGGACCCGGAAAGGAAACCTTTCTTTTCAAAAGCATTAAAAAGAAGGTTTCAATTTGCGGATGATCAGGCGTCAGTTTGGAACAAAATCCCAAAGCTAGATGTGGCTTTCTCCCAAGTCTCGAGGCACAGAGACTTGGCCTTCAAGGACATGGAGATGGAGGTCCTGTCCGACGCAATGGACAAGAGGTTGGACTCCCTCTTAAAGAAGTCTTGGGACTCCACAGTGGGAAGCCTAAAACCAGCTATGGCAGTAACTGTAGTGGCTCGAAACGTAGTTTTGGCTAACTCAGATATAAGCCCACATTGGGGAGGGAACTGCAAAAGAGCAAATTTTATCCTCTTTCCCCATGCTCCTGTGAGGCATTGCTTATATCGCAGATGCATCAGCGGTATCGTTACGGATGGCAGTTAGATCCTCCGCCTTATCCAACTCCGCAAGAAGAGCTCTGCGCATCTAAAGCCAAACTTTGCAGGATCCCATTTACAGGGGACTTGCTGTTTGGACCAGGACTGGAGAAAGTACTGGATCGCACTGGGTGGACAAGAAAAAAAGCATTTCCGCTGAAGCGTAAACCAGCTTGGGGACAGCAGCAGCAAAATATAAAGAGGCAAATGGGGGGACGCATGATCCCGCTTTAGAGCACCCAAAGCCAAAAACCAAAAATGACCTTGGGTACAGAGAGGAAAGGGCAAAGGAGGGGCAATTTTTTGTCCTGAGCAAGCCCGCAACAAGAAAGGTCAAACCAGTCACGGTGGGGGGAAGACTGGGGGCCTTCCTCCCACAATGGAAAAAGATATCCTCCAACCAGTTCATTTTGAGAACGATAGGAAACGGGTATCACTTAGGGTTCTCAAGATCACCACCCAAACAGGTTTTACATTACCGAACTCCCAAAAACAAAGAAAAGGCCAGAGGATTAATGAAAGCCATAAAAGAACTCAGAAAACAGAAAGTCATAACCAAAGTACCAATAGACGAAAGAGGTCAGGGCTTCTACTCCCACATATTTGGGGTACAAAAACCCTCGGGAAAGGTCAGGCCGATACTCAACCTCAAACCTCTAAATCTATCTATAATCTACAAAAGATTCAGTATGGACTCCATATATTCAGTAAAGGCTCTATTACCTCCAAACTGCTATATGGCTTCTCTGGATTTAAAAGATGCGTACTTACACATCCCGATAGCTCAGAGTTACCAAAAATTTCTAAGATTAGCAATAAGAACAAAAAAGGAGACCATGCACCTTCATTTTCAGGCCCTACCCTTCGGCCTTTCCTCTTTGCTCCAAATTTTTACAAACATTTTGGCGGAAGCCCTGGTGACACTTCGAGTCAAGGGCGTATCCATCATCGCCTATCTAAACGATCTTCTTCTCTTTGCAACTTCTCCCATGAAATTACTAGAGAACCTGAAGTACACAGAGGCATTCCTAGAAAATCTAGGTTGGTTGGTGAACATAGAAAAATCCAACCTAAACCCCACTCAGCAAATAACATACTTGGGGTACGTACTAGACTCAGCTCAACAAAAAGTGTTTCTACCCAGGGAGAAGATACAAAAAATTCAAGAGGCGATGAAAGCGTTGCAGGCCAATCAACCATGCTCAATAAGACGAATAATGTCAACATTAGGATTACTTACCTCGGCAATCCCGGCAGTACAGTGGGCAGGTTTACATTTTTGGGCCCCTACAGATGTTTATCTTAAAAGTTTGGATCCGCAAACAAGAGTCCCTAGTCACACAAGTTCTAATACCAACACGGCTAAAAAGATCCCTGTGGTGGTGGAGGAGATCAGAAAATTTAAACAGAGGATGGATGTGGGTCCTACAAATCACCTGAATAATAACTATGGACGCAAGCGGCGTAGGGTGGGGAGCACATCTAGGCTCCTGGGTAACACAGGGAACTTGGAAAAAAGAGAAGAGATCATCCAATTGGAAGGAGTTGAAGGCAGTACTTTTAGCACTTCGATCCTGCCAGAAAGAACTAAGCGGTCATCACTTACTGATCAGGTCTGACAATTTATCAGTAATCACCTACATCAACAAACGGGGGAACAAGGAGCGGAAACCTGCGGACCTTAGCAGAGGAAATCCTAAACTGGGGAGAGGAAAATGTACTCTCCTTGTCCGCAGTACACCTGAAAGGGGAACTGAACCGAGTGGCTTCCATACAAGGAGAGAGAGACTTCCTCCATGGCCCGGCTGGGCTGAGAGCTTCTCCCTCCTTCCTTTCCTTAGTGCAGCTGGCAAGTACAGAGGCGCCACATGTCCCAATGCTTTCAAAACCTAGCTCCTCTGTACAGTACTGAGATCAATCCGCCGCTAATCATGCCGGGACTCACTGAAGATCAACGGCTTATGTGGCCAGAGCTGCAGTATCCCTCCTCTATATGGAAGAGTCCCCAGACTTTTTTGTCACACAGAGCACACAGGTAAAAATATATTTAAAAGAATTCCGTGACATATATTGGAAATTCAAGTGTGTACATTTTGGGGGTGCTATGAGAGTGCTTAAACAATTTTTGAGGGTGCTTTAGCACACCCAAGCACCCACCTGGCGCCGCCCCTGTCTCTGGGTCAGGCAGACTTGTCACTAAGGTCGCTGCTTGTGATGTAATAAAAGCGACATACATCACTGGTTCCCCTTCTGGTAACCGAGACTGTTGTTGGGGCGGGGGGCTGGGAAGGGGCACTATTCCTTATGGTTGCCAGCATGTGTTTGAGATCCTCTCGGAACTGTGAGTCCGGAGCCGGATTTAGGGTTAAATCAGCAGGTGGCCTTGCTACCTGTTGTTGGGCTTCCCACTCAGACGTTTCTTCATTATTAACATATCCGGCCTGTGAATGTGATGCTTCCGTATTGGGGAAGACAGGTGTGTGGTATGAACAATCCTGGTTTTAAACAGGAAGAACTGGGTATAGGCTGTCTTTGAGCCTACTGGGTGTACCAAGATGGCCGCCGGCAGGAGGTGCACTGGGCTGGGTAGAAAGTGAAGGCATGGGTGCACTAAGATGGCCGCCGGGCGGAGTTGTCACAATGGGTTGTGCTTGGGCTGGGGTGGTGAGAAGGGAGTGGTTGTTAGGCGGAGGGCAGTGCTGTCCCTCCCCTCCTTTTGTTTCAAGTTCCAACATAGCGCGGTGGTTCACATATCATCAACTCTGTGATACATAATATAGTACAATCGCCATCTTTCTTAACTTCCTTTTATCCAATTTTCTTTATCACACAGGATTTTTCCCCCTGTTTCTTTAGCAACATAACTTTTGACACTTCGTTCAACTTTGTTAACTATTTCAACATCTTCTCTCCTCTTCACAATATCACATTCTTCACAATATCACATTCTTCACATTCCTTTCTCTCTCTGTTTCTCAGCTAACGGCTTGAGAGGAGAATACGTACAACTAATGAGTTAATATTCTTTCTCACTGCTCCTTATCAACAAATTCCTTGGGTGGGGGCACATAACGCTGTTCCTCGCTGCTACTGTCTGCTATAACCCTGTAATGTACGGTTAATCTCAGAACAAGAACAAACACGTCAGGGGTAGTAGGGAGCAACGGCCCACGACCCAACAGATCCCCCGGGCAGCCCCCCCCCTCCGACCTTCACCAGTCTCCAACCCCTCTCGTGTATAGCAAACAGTAAACCACAAATACACTCAGGACAGGACATTACACCTGCCATTCTTCGAACTGCAAAATTTCAGCAGGCTAAGATAAACCACAGGGGCAGACAACTCCCCTAAACCCTGTTTATAGACGTTGTTACACTTCCTGCCCCAGAGGCCAACAGCTCGTCTGGGGGGGAGACATCTGTAACACTTTCAGACTGCAAAACCAGCAGCTGAGACAACCCTCAGAGGTCCTACAAACCTCGAGTAACCATCTATAACCGTCTGCTACAAAAAGACTCTCATCCCAGACACCGACAGCTCGTCTGGGGATGAGAACACACATACACACATGTAGCACTTTCAGTCTGCTGAGAGTTTCGTAGCCCAAAGAACGGCAGACAGTGATAAGGTAATACAGACAGCAGAAACCCATCGGCAGGTTCGTTAAAACAGCCTCAGGCGAGGTAATGATTCCTGCCTCTAAGACAGTCTCAGCATACCGACAGAATCCAGCGGTCAATCAAGAGATAAGAAAGTCATACAGTGGTAAGAATATAAAAAACTTACCGTACTGTTAGGGCTGTGCAAAGACCCCCTTCTTATCTTATCGGTTTAGCCGCTTGAATTGTTATCGCGGTCTGGCTTTGACTGTAGCCTGAAGCTCCCGGGTTTCGGCACCAGCTATTAAGGTTAAGATTAAGAGCTTCAATCGAGCTCAAGGTTATCTGCTGCTGTCTCTAATTGGAAAGTGTGGATATGCATGCATATAAAGTAAAACTCTCTGAGACACGCTCACAGCAGCGTTACACTTCTGATTTATTCAAGGCGGTGCTAATGTTTTATGCACAAAAATACGTCATTGCTATGTTAGTCTAATAGGTACATCTCATTGGTTAAGATAGAAAAGAAGATGGAGAATCTTCATAACGAGGTTTGGCTGTCCTTGGTTTTATTTTCAGTTCCGCGTTCTTCTGATGTGTGGGATGTAGGGGGTACCCGCCATCTTGAGAAAATATAGGAACAGAGCAAACCTGTAATACTTATATAATGAGTAAGGAGAAAAATATGTATGCACATAAGAAAATAGACATTTTCAGATTATTATTATTATCTACATCACATTCCTTCACACAAATGCTATGCCTTTCCCCCCACCAGTGCTCCTACCAGCAGTGCTAAGAAAATTCCGTACAGAGAACACATCACTGATTCTCATTGCACCACACTAGCGCAGGAGACCGTGGTTCTCTATTCTCAAAGAACTTGCTGTAGAACCCCCTTGGTTATTACCAATCCAGGAGGATCTCCTCTTCCAAAGCCCAGTGTGTTGTCCCCAAGTGGAAAGGTGGAACCTGGCTGCTTGGTTTCTGAGGAGCAGCTGCTGAAAGCGAAAGGATTCTCAAACCGCTTAATTGATACAATGCTGAAAAGCAGGAAAATGGAGACTCGCACCATTTAACAGAGGGTATGGAAATGTTTTAACAAATGGTATACAGAAAACTCTTTTAAAACACAGAGTTCAGTGGCGATCTTATCCCACGTACACACGATCAAAATTTTCATTGGAAAAGCCTTGGATGGTTTTTCCAATGGAATTCCGCTCAAGCTTGTCTTACATACATACGGTCACACCAAATTCCGACCGTCAAGAACGCGGTGACGTACAACACGTATGATAGCACTAGAAAAGGGAAGTTCAATACCCAATGCGCCACCCTTTGGGCTCCTTCTGCTAATCTCGTTTTTATCTTGTGTTAGTAGAAGTTTGGTGAGAAACGATTCGCGCTTTTCAGCCTCATGTTTTTTAGATCGTTACCGCTCTTCAGTTTGTGGGTTTGTATCTGGTTTTCAGTGTGTGTAGTCAGTTCGTATCTGTTTCTCAGTGCGTTCTTGTCCGCTTGTTTCTGATTTTCAGCTCGCTCTTCACAGGCCTTTCTGTTCTTCAGTGCGTTCTGTTGGTTCGTTCTGACCAGCCGACCGTTTTGAAGCCATGTTGCGGTTACGTACTCGTCATAGAGTTCCTGCTATGCGAGGGCTTGGTGTTGGGGTTCTTGCTTTGACCCAAGCCCAGTCCATGAATAGGGCAGGGAGGAGTTCATGGACAAAGAATTGGTTACTCCAGCGTGACCAATTCTGTCATATGCCTTTGTTGTGGGAGATCCAGGAGAATAACCCTGATGATTTAAGTAATTTTCTCCGGATGACGGACCCTGTTTTTCACCGTCTGTTGGCTTTGCTGTCCCCTTATATTACAAAACAGGACACCTGCATGCAGCAAGCCATCACTCCCAAGCAGAGGCTAGTCGCCACCTTTCGGTACTTGGCGACATGGAGAGGTCTACAGGACCTCAAGTTCTCTACAGGTATCTCCCCCAGGCTCTGGGGATCATTATTCCAGAGACCTGTTCTGCCAGCATACAGGTCCTGCAGAAGGACTGTGGGATGTGATTTTTATATAAAAGTGCACAGTGGGATATCATTTTTATATAAAAGTGCATAGTGGGATGTGATTTTTATATACAAGTGCATAGTGGGATATGATTTTCATATAAAAGTGCATAGTTGGATGTGATTTTTATATAAAAGTACATAGTGGGATGTCATTTTTATTTAAAAGTGCATAGTGGGATGTGATTTTTATATAAGTGCATAGTGGGATGTAATTTTTATATAAAAGTGCATAGTGGGATATGATTTTTATATAAAAGTGCACAGTGGGATGTCATTTTTATATAAAAGTGCACAGTGGGATGTCATTTTTATACAAAAGTGCATAGTGGGATATGATTTTTGTATAAAAGTGCATAGTGGGATATGATTTTTATATAAAAGTGAATAGTGGGATATGATTTTTATATAAAAGTGCGTAGAGGGATGTGTTTTTTATATAAAAGTACATAGTGGGATATGATTTTTATATAAAAGTGCATAGTGGGATATGATTTTTATATAAAAGTGCATAGTGGGATATGATTTTTATATAAAAGTGTGTAGTGGGATATGATTTTTATGTAAAAGTGTGTAGTGGGATATGATTTTTATATAAAAGTGCATAGTGGGATATGATTTTTATATAAAAGTGCATAGTGGGATATGATTTTTATGTAAAAGTGCGTAGTGGGATATGATTTTTATAGAAAAGTGCATAGTGGGATATGATCTTTATATAAAAGTGCGTAGTGGGATATTTGATTTGATTTTAATTTAATATGGGATTTGTACTGCGCCGAATGTGCTCCGTTAGGAGCGCGTCTAGGCGCACAGAGACCCTAAAATCATGTTGAGATTTCCAAAAGAATGTTAAAAAAGATATGATTTTTTATGTAAAAGTGCATAGTGGGATGTAATTTTTATATAAAAGTGCATAGTGGGATATGATTTTTATATAAAAGTGCACAGTGGGATGTCATTTTTATATAAAAGTGCACAGTGGGATGTCATTTTTATACAAAAGTGCATAGTGGGATATGATTTTTGTATAAAAGTGCATAGTGGGATATGATTTTTATATAAAAGTGAATAGTGGGATATGATTTTTATATAAAAGTGCGTAGAGGGATGTGTTTTTTATATAAAAGTACATAGTGGGATATGATTTTTATATAAAAGTGCATAGTGGGATATGATTTTTATATAAAAGTGCATAGTGGGATATGATTTTTATATAAAAGTGTGTAGTGGGATATGATTTTTATGTAAAAGTGTGTAGTGGGATATGATTTTTATATAAAAGTGCATAGTGGGATATGATTTTTATATAAAAGTGCATAGTGGGATATGATTTTTATGTAAAAGTGCGTAGTGGGATATGATTTTTATAGAAAAGTGCATAGTGGGATATGATCTTTATATAAAAGTGCGTAGTGGGATATTTGATTTGATTTTAATTTAATATGGGATTTGTACTGCGCCGAATGTGCTCCGTTAGGAGCGCGTCTAGGCGCACAGAGACCCTAAAATCATGTTGAGATTTCCAAAAGAATGTTAAAAAAGATATGATTTTTTATGTAAAAGTGCGTAGTGGGATATAATTTTTATATAAAAGTGCGTAGTGGGATATCATTTTTATATAAAAGTGCATAGTAAAGTGCATAGTGGGAAATTATTTTCATATAAAAGTGCATAGTTGGATGTGATTTTTATATAAAAGTACATAGTGGGATGTCATTTTTATTTAAAAGTGCATAGTGGGATGTGATTTTTATATAAGTGCATAGTGGGATGTAATTTTTATATAAAAGTGCATAGTGGGATATGATTTTTATAGGGCCGAAACAACTAATCGATTAATCGACAACTAATCAATTATGAAATTAATCGATTACTATTTTCATAATCGATTAATCGGCCAGTAACATAATGGGGTTAAAAAAAAGCTAAAATTAGCCCTTTATAGTACAAAAAGAGCAAATAATCTCTACTGTAAACATTACTTTCACTGTTGCACAGTAAAAAAACGAAGGGCTAAATTTTTTTTTTTTTTTTTTTTAACTCCATTATGTTACTAAATGTCTTAGGCCTGGTTCCCACCCATGTGTTTTTTTTGGTGCTTTTTGCAGAAATGCACTACAGTTCATTTAACGTTCACATCTATGCTTTTTTTCAGCTGCTGTGTATTTGGAAAGGGTCAAGGACCTTTTTCAATGCAAAGCGGTGCTTTTTTGGTTCAATATACTTCAATGGAGAAGCTGCAGAAAAGCATGTAATATTACAGTTCTGTTTGAAAATCTGCAAAACAGTCTAGAACTTTTTTTTTTCTTTAAATAAAAAAATTTGATCTGAGTCTGTTGATATTTACAAGATTCAACCTCTAATAGTATATAGAGTATATCTCTTCTGTCTGTTATTCTCAGAGTGGATTAAAGATTTTACTCCCTAACCATATAGTTGGTTATTTTATATTTACCCCTGCGTATAGAGATATTTAGGAATAAATGTCCTTTTTTTAAAAACTTTACATATTAACTAAATTATACACCACACTTTTTTGTAAGGTTATTAACCGATTAATCGATTAATCGAAACAATAATTGGCCAACTAATCGATTATGAAAAAAATCGTTAGTTGCAGCCCTAGATTTTTATATAAAAGTGCATAGTGGGATATGATTTTTATATAAAAGTGCACAGTGGGATGTCATTTTTATATAAAAGTGCACAGTGGGATGTCATTTTTATACAAAAGTGCATAGTGGGATATGATTTTTGTATAAAAGTGCATAGTGGGATATGATTTTTATATAAAAGTGAATAGTGGGATATGATTTTTATATAAAAGTGCGTAGAGGGATGTGTTTTTTATATAAAAGTACATAGTGGGATATGATTTTTATATAAAAGTGCATAGTGGGATATGATTTTTATATAAAAGTGTGTAGTGGGATATGATTTTTATGTAAAAGTGTGTAGTGGGATATGATTTTTATAGAAAAGTGCATAGTGGGATATGATTTTTATGTAAAAGTGCATAGTGGGATATGATTTTTATAGAAAAGTGCATAGTGGGATATGATCTTTATATAAAAGTGCGTAGTGGGATATTTGATTTGATTTTAATTTAATATGGGATTTGTACTGCGCCGAATGTGCTCCGTTAGGAGCGCGTCTAGGCGCACAGAGACCCTAAAATCATGTTGAGATTTCCAAAAGAATGTTAAAAAAGATATGATTTTTTTATGTAAAAGTGCGTAGTGGGATATAATTTTTATATAAAAGTGCGTAGTGGGATATCATTTTTATATAAAAGTGCATAGTAAAGTACATAGTGGGAAATTATTTTTATATAAAAGTGCATAGTGGGATATGATTTTTATATAAAAGTGCATAGTGGAAAATGATTTTTATATAAAAGTGCGTAGTGGGATATAATTTTTATATAAAAGTGCATAGTAAAGTGCATAGTGGGAAATTATTTTTATATAAAAGTGCATAGTGGGATATGATTTTTATATAAAAGTGCATAGCGGGGATATGATTTTTATATAAAAGTGCATAGTGGAAAATGATTTTTATATAAAAGTGCATAGTGGGATATGATTTTTGTATAAAAGTGCATAGTGGGATATGATTTTTGTATAAAAGTGCATAGTGGGATATCATTTTTATATAAAAGTGCATAGTGGGATATCATTTTTATATAAAAGTGCATAATGGGATATTATTTTTATATAAAAGTGCATAGTGGCCATTGACGGACACAGCACTTCTAATCTTGACCTTAGGGTTATATCACCACCTTTAGAAGTAGGACTAGGCAGAAATAACAAAACAAGCACTGCACCGCCCAGGGGCGGTCCCTATTGGTAGTAACCCCCAACCCTGCTACAGGCAGCTCAGTTTTTTTCTGACTAGTCTAGGAGAAGGACCTGGCTCCCAGCTGGGACCTGTGGTCCTTTTGGTTTATTTTACTTTATTTATTTTCATTTTTTTTTAAGAACCTGCACTCAACCACTGGGCTGGGTGACAGACTGGATATTATAGATCCTGGTAGTCTCCCCAGCCTGGCCACTGAGCGCGCGCAGACCTGAGCTCCGCGCTGGGTCGGCCTCGACAAGCCCCACTCTGCACTGGGGTGGCCAGCGGACTAAGATGCCTTGCAGGGACACATATGACCAGGCACCTGACGTCTAGGTCACAGTGTTGCCACGGCTGACAGCCACTCCGTCTAGGCGGGAAGTGGATCTGTGTGGGGAGTGAGACCCGCAATCCCTGCTGGACATGTAAGTATGAGCTCCACCGGCCCGGTCCAGGCACAGTGGAGCAGCTGGGTTCTCCCTGGGGTGCTTGGTTTTGGCGGTATTTTCTTCCCCTCCCCCTCTCCCCCCGCCCCTTGGCTACACCGCTGGGTTACTTGGCTTGGGGGTACCCTCCAGGCGGTCTCTATATGTGGTGCTGGGAGCGGTGGCTGGCGTCTGTCTCCTCATGTTTTCATAGTCGCTCTATTTGCGGAAGCACGGCCGGTGGGCCATTTTCTTTTTGGTCGGCGGCCATTTTCCTGTGGTCTCAGGGCACTCAGGTTCTATTTGCTGAAGCTCGGCCGGCGGCCATTTTCTCGTGGTCAGCGGCCATTTTCTTGTGGTCTCAGGACACTCGGGCTCTATTTGCAGTAGCGCGGCCTACGGCCATTTTCTCGTAGCCGCAGCGCCCATTTTTTGTGGTCTCAGGGCATTCTGGCTCTATCTGTGGAAGCACGGCCGGCGACCATTTTCTTGTAGCCTTGTGAGGAGTTCTTGGCTGGTCCTCTAGCGCTAGTCCCTGTATTTGAAACCAGGCAAGAGCGCGGATTTCCCCATGGTTGTCCCATCTGCAGAGGATGGACAGTACAGCATTGCTCCTTGGAGGTCAGGGTGGTGAGTCCTTCTGGGGGTCCTCCAGTCTGCAGCAGCTGGGAGAGTGGTCTGCCTTTCTCTCTCCCTAGTGGGCGTTCGGTCTCTGGTAGTGTCCGGTCGAGTGTGGGACGCTATGTCATCTGAAGCAGGTGCCCCCCCTTGACACTCTCCTGATGGCAACTGGCCCCTCTGGGTGTGCCCCTGGACGCTTTGTCGGCAGTCCTGGAATCCTTCCTCTCCTGGGTTGAGGTGGTGTGTGGGCATAAGGCGGGTAGGAAACGTCCTCTTCCCCCTCCATCTTCTGGTGTGGACTCTGATCTGGACTCGCCAGACGGCCCCTGTCTGGAGGGTTCGGATGATGCAGCCCCTGATCCTTCGGACAGCGAGGAGGAGTCCTCTGCGTCTGTTGCGGCACATGAGAAAGCACTGTTGAGTGCTCTCGTTACGGCGGTGCACGATACTTTGAAAATTGAGGATCCGGTAGGGGCGTCCGCAGAAGTGTCGGTCCCTTTTGGGTCGGACAAGCCGGTCCGCACCACTAAGGTGTTTCCTTACCTTTCTTGTTTTGATAAGTTTATTTACAAGGATCGGGAACGACCGCCACGGTCCTTTTCAGTTCTGAGGCGTTTTTCGGTGCGTTAGAGTTTGTTGAAGAAATGGGCTTCCCCTCTGGTCGTTGATCCTCTAGTGTCCAGGTTAAATAGGGTGATAATGATTCCTGTAGAGGGGTCCCCTTCTTTCAAAGATCCTGCTGACAGAAAGGCTGATGCGGTTGCGCGATCTATGTTTTCTATGGCGCGGTCGGCTCTTCGTCCGGCGCTAGCCACGGCTCTGGTGTCGCAGCCACTTACTGAATGAGCTAAGCTATTACAATGCGACTTGGGTAATGAGCAAGCGTCCCTAGTCTGTGTGGAACTGGCAGACCAGTTAGTTCAGGGACTTAAGTATGTCTGTGATGCGGCCCCGGACACGGCCCCGTTACTTTCTAAGGTTTCCGTGTCAGCCGTGGTTCACCGGCTGCTTTGGCTCAAGTGCTGGTCGACGGACCAGACGTCTAAGAAGGCTTTGGCGGATTTGCCTTTCCAGGGTGGGAGGCTATTTGGAGCCTCTCTGGATGACATTATTAAGGACATTACTGGGGGGGAAAATACTTTTCTACCACAGTCCAAAAAAGGCAAGGAGCCCCGTCGTAGGCAGGGTCCCTCCTTTTCCGCTCACAAGCGTCTTTTTCGTCCACCCGGTTCTGCGGGCAAGCATTCCCAGCCCATCAAGACTCCTATGGATGGGCAAAAGCGCCCTTGGCATCACAAGCCAAACAAGTCAGCGGACAGACCTCTTCCGCATGAAGGTTTATCCCCGCCTGACTTACAGGTGGGGGTCACCTTCGGTGGTTTGCAGACCGGTGGACTTCTCTTCTTTCCGACCAGTGGGTCTGCAAACTAATTTTGTCCGGTTACAAGATAGAGTTTCTTTCCTGTCCGCCAGACAAGTTTTTTCCCTCCAATCTTCATCTTCTCAGGACTTGCTTCTTCAGGGGTTAATAGTTTCTGTACCAGCTTCAGAAAGGTTTCGGGGGTTCTACTCCAATCTATTCGTAGTATCAAAGAAGGAGGGGGTTCTTCCGATCCTGGACCTCAAGGCTCTCAATTGTTTTGTGAGGGTATGGAGGTTCAGGATGGAGTCCATCAATTCAGTGGTGGCGGTGCTTCATCAAGGAGATTTCCTGGCCTCCCTGGACATCAAGGACGCGTACTTGCATGTCCCCATCTGCGTCAGGCACCAGCGGTTCCTGTGTTTTGCGTTCGGGGACACGCACTATCAATTTGTGACACTTCCCTTTGGGCTGGCGTCGGCACCACGGGTCTTCACCAAGGTGCTGGCACCAGTTCTGGCATTACTGAGACAGCGGGGGATCGTGATTACCTGGATGATCTCCTCCTGAGAGCGGCGTCAGCCTCAGAACTGAGAGATGACGTGGCAATCACCATGCAGACCTTACAAGAGTTCGGCTGGGTGTTGAATCTCTGGAAATCCTTGTTGCTCCCGACCCAACACCTGGAGTACTTAGTTTAATTCTGGACTCTGCACAGGCGAAGATTTTTCTTCCACCAATCAAACTGCAGACCCTTTGCTCCGCGGTGCGGTCGCTGCTGTCCCGCAGGTGGTCGTCACTGCGTGTTTGCATGTGGGTTCTGGGACTCATGGTATCCACCTTCCAGGCAGTTCCGTATGCACCGTTTCACGCTCAGGGCTTGCAGGGGGAGATCTTGTCCAAATGGGACAAGTCCCCGGCCTTTCTGGATTGTCAGATCCGGGTGTGGGCCATCTGGCCAGGACCTTGCTCCTTTGGTGGCTTTGGTCCCTGGTTCTACGATCTGGGAAGTCGTTTCTTCCTCTCCATTGGACGTTATTCACGACAGATGCCAGCCTGACCGGCTCGGGGGGTTCTGGGCCTTCGGTCGGCCCAGGGCTGCTGGGCACCGGAGGAATCCCCCTATCGATCAACCTGCTGGAGTTGCGGGCGATTCAGGTTATGCCTCTCCATTTGGACGCATTTGGACGCATTTGGACGCAGTGGCTGCGCAGTCCTCCGGTCAGGATACAGTCGGACAATCCCACAGCGGTGGCTTACGTCAACCACCAAGGGGGGACAAGGAGCTCAGCAGCAGGAGGTCTCTCACATTCTGCAGTGAGCAGAACTTCACGTGCTAGCTCTGTCAGCCATTTACATTCCTTGCGTAGAAAACTAGTAAGCGGATTACCTCAGCCGTCAGTTGCTGGATCAGGGGGAATGGTCACTGCATCCAGAAGCTTCTCGTCTAATTTGCCTGCGGTGGGGCACGCCAGACGTGGATCTTCTGGCTTCTCATCTCAATCGGAAGGTGCAGAGATTTGTGGCCAGAACAAGAGATCCCTTGGCAGAGTCGTCAGACGCGCTGGTGGCGCCATGGGGACACTATTGGCTCATTTATGCCTTCCCTCCTCTTAAACTCCTTCCTCGTCTGCTACAAAGAGTAGAGGCCGAGGGAATTCCAGTAATTCTGATGGCTCCGGATTGGCCCCGGTGTCCGTGGTATGCTGACATGGTACAGATGGTGGTAGACGTTCCCTGGCGGCTACCGATGCAGGAGGACCTCCTGTCCCAGGGTCCCGTATTCCACCCTGCTTTACTGTCTCTGGCTTTAACAGCGAGTTTCTGAGCTGGCGGCCTTGTCGTGTAAGTCTCCTTATTTGGCTCTTCACAAGGATAAGGCGGTGCTGCGTCTGCATCCCTCATTTCTCCCTAAATTGGTATCTGCCTTTCTTCTGAATGAGGACATTGTGCTTCCTTCTTTGTGTCCTCGACCGTATCACCCCAAGGAGGTCGCTTTGCACTCTTTGGATGTAGTTCGGGCTCTCCGTGTGTATCTGTCGGTTACGGCTCCTTTTCGTAAGTCGGATTCACTGTTTGTAACTGTGGATGGTCCAAGGAAGGGCCTGGCGGTTTCATCGGCCACTATTTGTGGATCAGACAGATTATTGTCCAGGCGTATGCCATTAAGAGGCGGGTACCCCCTTTCCCATCACTGCGCATTCTACCAGGGCGGTTAGTGCTACCTGGCCGTGAGTACACACTTTAACCAAACTTTACAAGGTGGATGTTGTCGCATCTTCAGACGCGTGTTTCAGCCGCAAAGTTTTGCAGGTGGCCGTCTGAGGTGCTTGGCTCCCTTTATGGGGGACTCTGGGTGGAGATTATTTTATATTTCCTTGGTTTATGTTCCCACCCCTTGTTGTGGCACTGCTTTGGGACATCCCTAAGGTCAAGATTAGAAGTGCTGTGTCCGTCAATGAACTCAGAGAAAACATGATTTTTTTTCTACTCACCATAAAATCCCTTTCTCTGAGTTCATTGACGGACACAGCACCCACCCCTCCTGTTTATTTGTACTGCTTGTTACGAACTGAGCTGCCTGTAACAGAGTGGGGGGTTACTGCCCCTGGGCGGTCCTGTGCTTGTTTTGTTATTTCTGCCTAGTCTTACTCCTAAAGGTGGTGATATAACCCTAAGGTCAAGATTAGAAGTGCTGTGTCCGTCAATGAACTCAGAGAAAGGGATTTTATGGTGAGTAGAAAAAATCCAGTTTTTTTGCAGTACACGCTATAGGATTGTAAAACACCTTGGGTTACCCAAAGAGAGTAGTAATGAGGTGTGCTACAGTGAACAGTGGCTGTGGCCAAATTGCATTAACAGTGGGGGGGGACTTAAAGGGGCATGGTTAAATAAAACAAAAGCATTAGTGTACCCATAAAATATGATTCGATTAATAAAAGAAATGTCAGTTAAAATATGAAAATAGCCTACCTTAAAAGTGGACGCTGTCAGCCAGTAGAGCAGTGTCAGAAGATCAGTGGATGGCGTCAGCAGAGCAGTGGATGGTGTCAGTAGAGCAGTGGACAGTGTCAGTAGGGCAGTGGAAGGCGTCAGTAGAGCAGTGAATGGTATCAGTAGAGCAGTGGACGGTGTCAGTAGGGCAGTGGATGGTGTCAGTAGGGCAGTGAACAGTGTCAGTAGGGCAGTGAACAGTGTCAGTAAGGCAGTGGACGGTGTCAGTAGAGCAGTGGACGATGTCAGTAGGGCAGTAGACGGTGTCAGTAGGGGAGTGGATGGTGTCAGTAGAGAAATGGATGGCGTCAGTAGAGTTGTAGACGGTGTCAGTAGAGCAGTGGTCGGTGTCAGTAGAGCAGTGGTCGGTGTCAGTAGAGCAGTGGACGGTGTCAGTAGAGCAGTGGACGGTGTCAGTAGAGCAGTGGACGGTGTTAGTAGAGCAGTGGTCGGTGTCAGTAGAGCAGTGGATGGTGTCAGTAGGGCAGTGGACGGTGTCAGTAGAGCAGAGGATGGACAGGGTGTGTATGTATGTATAGTGTATGGAACTGTATATATGGATGGTGTATGGGGGGGGTGGAAACTATATATATGGATGGTGTATGGGAAGTGAAGAACTGTATATATGGAGGGTGTATGGGGGGTGAAAACTGTATATATGGATGGTGTATGGGGGGGTGGAGAACAGTATATATGGATGGTGGAGAACTGTATATATGGAGGGTGTATGGGGGGGACTGTATATATGGAGCGTGTATGGGGGGCGGTGGTGAAAACTGTATATATGGATGGTGTATGGGGGGGTGGAGAACAGTATATATGGATGGTATATGGGGGGTGGAGAAATGTATATATAAAGAGTCTATGGGGGACTGTATATATGGGGGGACTGTATATATGGATGGTGTATGGGGGAGAACTGTATATATAGGGGGACTGTATATATTGATGGTGTATGGGGGGATAACTGTATATATGGCGGAACTGTATATATGGATGGTGTATGGGGGGGAGAACTGTATATATTGGGGGGGGGGGACTGTATATATGGTGTATGGGGGGGACTGTATATATGGATGGTGTATGGGGGCTGGACTGTATATATGGGGGGACTGTATATATGGATGGTGTATGGGGGGAACTGTATATGCGGATGGTGTATGGGGGGCTGTATATATGGGGGGACTGTATATATGGATGGTGTATGGGGGAGAATTGTATATATGGGGGGACTGTATATATGGTATGGGGGGGAGAACAGTATATATGGATGGTGTCTGGGGGGACTGTATATATGCATGGTGTATGGGGGGAACTGTATGTATGGATGGTATATGGGGGGGAACTGTATATATGGGGGGATTGTATATATGGATGGTGTATGGGGGGACTGTATATATGGAGGGCGCATGGGGGGAGAACTGTATATATGGATGGTGCATGGGGGGCGGGAACTGTATATATGGGGGGAGAACTGTATATATGGATGGTGCATGGGGGGGAGAACTGTGTATATGGGGGGAGGACTGTATATATGGATGGTGTATATATAGGGGAGAACTGTATATATGGGGGGAGAACTGTATATATGGGGGGACTGTACATTTGGATGGTGTATGGGGGGGAGAACTGTATATATGGGGGAGATTGTATATATGGATGGTGCATAGGGGGGAGAACAGTATATATCGGGGGAGCCATTACCATAGCAGTTTTAAGATACACAAAAGAATTAACCATTTCATTTCACAAGATCAGGACTGTTAGGTAGAGCAGCTTGTCTCAGTAAGTTATCATCGTAGGAGCAATCAGGTATCCATTGGCGGCAGTAACCAATCGTACCTAAGAAAGTTAACACTTCCTTTTTGGTATGTGGGTGGGGCAGACCCACCAAGGTACTCACTTGTGACTGATTCTCCTTTCACCACGGTTCAGAGTAAAATCAAGACACTCAACAGTTTCCTGACACCATTGCAACTTTTCATTAGACACTTTGGGACCTGTCTGTCTATGCTAAATGTTCTAACAGTAAAACAGAGTCTTTCTGATAGGCTTCCAGGGAGGGACTACACAACAGTAGGTCAGTGAAGAGGGATGGAACCATGGCAAGATGCCTAAGACTGTAAGGTGGCCTGGAGAGCTATTGAGTAGACTGCAGGTGAGTCTATATAGCAATGGCAAGCGATTCCAGGTTATCTGGCGCCCTCTATAGGAAAAACGCTAGTAGTAGTTGTGTCTCTTCATCAACGGGACGGAGAAAAAAATATTACTTAAATCAGAAACTGAAAAACACACTGCCGAGGCAGGTATGGAGGTAATGAGAGATGGCACATCAGGTACAATAGGGCAATTGGAATCCCAAGGTTATTTATGGCTCGGAAATCCTGCACAAACCTGTATGATCCATTACTCTTTTTGACTGGGTTCATGGGAGTGTTATAAGGCGATATGATGTGTCTTAAAATTTCTTGTTTCAGGAATTGCTCAATAACGGGTCTGATGCCTTCCTCCTTCTCTTTGGAGAGATGGTACTGCTTGTAGTAAGCTGGGGACACTCCTTGTTTTAGTCTGGCTTTGTAAGGGGTACATGAATTATATCCTACATCAAGATTGTCTTGATCATGGATCATCACTAACCGTATCTATCATCCTGAGGACTTGGGCACATTAAAGGCCATATGCAGCTCCCTTCTAATGGAACAGTAACTAGACAAAGGAGGAAATACAACGTGGAGGGCCCAAAGGACTCATACCCCCCTACTGATAAAATGGTGTTACTTCAGTATAAGTATTCTTTTTCTCAGAGGTCAGGTTATGACAAATGTTGGGTATGTAGTAAATTGCATCCAAGCACACTCCAAATTCCTCTCTTAGCTGCCCCTATAAATATAACCCAGAACTTAATACAAATTTAAATACCGTCTTGAATCAGGGAGCTGGTATCAACAACCCTGTGAATTTCGTTTTGAACCAGTTGACCATGGCCGCCATTTCTGAAAGTTTTCAGGATACTATAAGCCAACAATCATTTTCCCTAGGGGATAGTGTATATGTATGTTGCAGCAAGGAATGCTATCCATGGATACTGGTTGGTACCCGTGGGTGGTGTTATTTGGCCTCATTGATTCCAGTTATGGGAATAATAGGGGATGAAAAAGGAAAGCACCAACATCTTTTGAAAGCTAGCACATACCCCAGGTACCCCATTAAACACAGAGAAAAGAGAGTTGTTTTATGATAAAGACCAAGCCTGGGCATCGTTTCCCTCATGGACAGGATGGGGAATAGAAATAATGAAAAGATTGAATAACTACTCCAAAATTATGGAAAAGAATTCTGTAGACATCAAACTGTTAAGTATTGAACAAAGGGCTATCTGTAAACAACTAGATATGCACGAAGTAGCTATCGAATCCAGTGCTGCTCTGACTAGACTCTGAAGTATCGGAGGACTTTGAGTGCTGCACATGGATTCATAATACCAGTATTGAAATACCTGATTATTATGATATGATTGATAAAGGTGGTGTCAAACCTCCAAGCTGAAGTGAGAGATATTGCCAAAGATGGGTGGAACCCCTTTAAGGGACTAAGAAGTTTCAGTGATTTTTTTGGTTCCATTTTCTCTTTATTCCGACAGGCAGGAATGTTAATTTTAATGTGCCTGGTTTTTATCCTTGTTATATATATATATATATATATATATATATATTGTTCAAGCTTATTCAATGTATCTATAATTATACAATGCAATGAAATTACCCCACACAGTGAATATGGTTTGTGATATAAGAGGGGATTGAAGGAGCAGAAAGAGTTAAGATGACTAAAACTTTAATATAGCTGACAGAGGAATATCTTTTATTTTAGGGTCTTGTTTGTCACGATGACTACAGCATAGATAAGGTCTCGTAAAAACTGTTTTTGAAATGATGTCTTCAGACAAAGTCAGAACATCAGCATTACTTAGTTAAATTATGTTTTTAGATAATATCAACCATCAGCTAAAATACTAGTTTAGACTGTCTGAAATGCTAGATGTTTGTATAGTAATTATGTGTCATGTGATGAACTCTGTCCTCCCTCCCTCCTTTCTCTTTAAGTTGTGCAATATTCTTTGCCCATAATTTGTATAAGAGTACGATTCTTACCATTAAAAACAAGCATTCATTCAATGACTCTCTTGTCTGCATTGAATGCTTCCGGAGCTCCGAAATAATTCTACTGATTGTCCAGGTCTAAGCAGATTTAACCCCTTCAGTGGGGGGAGGGGGGGGGTGTAAGTATGTATAGTGTATGGTGGGGGAGGGGGTGTATGTATGTATGTATAGTATATGGTGGGGGGAGGGGGGTGTGTATGTATGTATAGTGTATGGGGGGTATGTATGTATGGTGGGGGGAGGGTGTGTGTGTGTATGTATGTATAGTGTATGGTGGGGGGAGGGGGTGTGTATGTATGTATACTGTATGGTGGAGGGAGGGGGGGTGTATGTATGTATAGTGTATGGTGGGGGGAGGAGGTATGTGTATGTATGTATAGTGTATGGTGGGGGGAGGGGGGTGTATGTATGTATAGTGAGGGTGTGTGAGTGTGTGTGTGTATGTATGTATGTATAGTATATGGTGGGGGAGGGTGTGTGTGTGTGTATGTATGTATAGTGTATGGTGGGGGGAAGGGGTGTGTGTATGTATGTATAGTGTATGGTGGGGGGAGGGGTGTGTATGTATGTATAGTGTATGGTGTGAGGAGGGGTGTGTGTATGTATGTATAATGTATGTTGGGGGAGGGGGGGTGTGTATGTATAGTGTATGGTGGGGGGAGGGGGTGTGTATGTATGTATAGTGTATGGTGTGAGGAGGGGTTGTGTATGTATAATGTATGGTGGGGAAGGGGGGTGTGTGTATGTATAGTGTATGGTTGGGGGAGGGGTGTGTGTATGTATGTATGTATGTATAGTGTATGGTGTGAGGGGGGGGGTGTATGTATGTATAGTGTATGGTGGGTGAAGGAGGAGAAAGAGTTAACATGACTAAAATTTTAACATAGCTGACAGAGGAATATCCGTTTTTTTAGGGTCTTGTTTGTCACGATGACTACAGCATAGATAAGGTCTGGTAAAAACTGGTTTTGAAATGATGTCTTCAGACAAAGTCAGAACATCAGCATTACTTAGTTAAATAATGTTTTTAGATAATATCAACCGTCAGCTAAAATACTAGTTTAGACTGTCTGAAATGCTAGATGTTTGTATAGGAATTATGTGTCATGTGCTGAACTCTGTCCTCCCTCCCTCCTTTCTCTTTAAGTTGTGCAATATTTTTTGCCCATAATTTGTATAAGAGTACAATTCTTTCCATTAAAAACAAGCATTCATTCAATGACTCTCTTGTCTGCACTGAATGCTTCCGGAGCTCCGAAAGAATTCTACTGATGGTCTAAGCAGATTTAACCCCTTCAGTAGGGGGAGGGGGTGTGTATGTATGTATAGTGTATGGTGGGGGGAGTGGGTGTGTATGTATGTATAGTATAGTGTATAGTGGAGGGAGGGGTGTGTGTATGTATGTACAGTGTATGGTGGGGGGAGGGGGTGTGTATGTATGTATAGTGTATGGTGGAGGGAGGGGTGTGTGTGTGTATGGTGGGGGAGGGGGGTGTGTATGTATAGTGTATGGTGGGGGAGGGGGTGTGTGTATGTTGTATGTATGTATAGTGTATGGTGGGGGGGTGTATGTATGTATAGTGTACGGTGGGGGGAGGGAGGGGGTGTGTAAGTATGTATGTATGTTGTATGGTGGGGGGAGGGGTGTGTGTGTATGGTGGGGGGAGGGGGATGTGTATGTATGTATGTATGTATGTATAGTGTATGGTGGGGGGGATGGGGGTGTGTATGTATGTATAGTGTATGGTGGGGGAGGGGGGTGTATGTATGTATAGTGTATGGTGGGGGAAGGGGTGTGTGTGTATGTATAGTGTATGGTGGGGGGGAGGGGTGTATGTATGTATAGTGTATGGTGGGGGAGGGGTGTGTGTATGTATGCATAGTGTATGGTGGGGGGTGTATGTATGTATAGTGTATGGTGGGGGAGGGGGTGTGTATGTATGTATAGTGTATGGTGGGGGGAGGGAGAGGGTGTGTATGTATGTATGTATGTATGTATGTATGTATAGTGTATAGTAGGGGGAGAGGGGTGTATGTATGTGTTAGGGGCAACTCTTAAATAACTCTTAAATAAGTTGCTTTAAGTTTATATTGCTTTGTCAAATTATTGCTTCTATAAAAAAGATGACACGGAGTCAGGTATGTCTGTATCACAGTTCTCAGCATAAAGGACTGCTCCCTTTACTTCTTTTATAGGCAGCTCTTCAAGCAGTAATCTTATCGGCATTACCAAATGAGGTTAAGGTACAAAGAGTTTCTTATCAGCGAACATGTAATGATTATTCAGCAGTTCCAAATTCCATCTAGATACAGATTGATACGTACACAGAAGAGAAAAGAGCACAAACAATTTAAATAGAACAATTGATACGTACACAGGTAAGAAAAAGCAGAAACAATTAAAGTGGAACTCTAAGTCATTATTTCAACCCTATCAATTTCCCCCTTTGACATCATCCTCTCCTTCCCCCTGGGTCCTCATGAATAAGTTCTAGTCAGTTTTTCCCCAGAGTCCTTTCCCTGACCGCGAGTTGTCAGAGGGGTAGAACCCATCCCCCTAGGTATTACCAACATCTTAAAATTCAAGAAGAGGAGTTTTATAGGAGTAGGGTGATGTCAATACACATTTATCGGTATGCCCTGTCTATTCTCCTAATTTTCCTATTTATTTTCCTGTATACACATATATTCGTGATTGTAAGTGATATTAATATTAGAATAATAATTACCATTGGGCTTAACAACCAGTGAAAGGTACTAGTCGCTGTAGAAGACATTCCACTAAATATATCCCACCAATGTGGTGCAGTATCCTGTTGTATCTGTGAGGAAAGATGTACTAGTCTACCTTTGTCAATAATTGCAGATACAAGGTTATTCTGTAGGGTATGTTCTAGTGTTTCTATGTGTTGTCTTAACAACTCTGATTGTTCCAAAACCTGTTTTAGTGGGTCTAAAGAAATTATAAAGGGTGTAGTGTCAGTGAGATTATGTACCTCATAGACTGAAGAGAATATCTTATCGGCGTCTGGTTCAAAAAGATAGGTGTCGTTACCCCATTGTAATATTTTTAATCTTTTTTTATACATCCCGCAAACGGCGCCGATTTATTTAATGCTGACATGGTGCGGTTATCATTAGTAATGATACAAATATGCTGGGGTCCTATTTCTATGAATCTATTGTTCACATTTATCAGTGTTCTTTGCATTTTGCATATGCTAGTTTGGTATTTTAACAAGCAAGGTTCATATACTGGGGAACTTCTGCCACATACCATTCCCTTATTAGTTCCTTCACATAGAGTTAAATCATGGGTTCTGTTTCCTTTATCTACATATTTATTAATTTGCTACTTTAGGATCATCTATAGCCCATTCGAAAGTTGTTGTTGTTTCCTCTACTTCAAGTACATTAATACCAGGAGTCCATGCATATATTTGTAAAACAACAATCTTCAACAAAAAAAAAATATGTAAGTAGATATTTCATCATGTTGTTTTCTCGGGTTGTTTCTTGCAATGTGATGCGTGTATCCAGGTAGGTTTTCCTTCCAGCTTTACTGAGGTGGCTGTGGTCAAGAGTACTTGGTAAGGACCTTCAAACCTGGGTTCCAATGTCTTTCTGGTGTGTTTCTTTACATATACATAATCCCCTGGTAGCAGCGTATGTGTACCTGTTATTGAATTAGGGTCTGGAAGAGAAGAATACACACTTTTGTGGATCTTAGTTAGACGTTGTTGTAATTGTATCACATATGCAGTCAAACTATCACATTGCAATTGCATACTCTGTGGAAAGTATAAACCTAATCTAGGTGCATTCCCAAAAAGTATTTCGTATGGGGATAATCCTGTTTTTCCTGTTGGAGTGTACCTTATAGAGAGTAAAGCCAGAGGCAGGCATTCTGGCCAAGGCTTGTTTAACTCTTGCATGGCTTTTTGTATTTTTAACTTTATTGTCCCATTTACTCTCTCCACTGATCTTGAACTCTGTGGGTGGTAAGGGGTGTGAAAACTTTGTTGAACCCCTAACATGGTCATCACATTCTGCATGATTTCTCCTGTAAAGTGTGTCCCCCTATCTGATTCTATGGTTTCAGGAAGACCAAACCTAGGTATTAACTCAGTGATCAGTTTCTTAGCTGTGGCTTTAGCTGTAGCTGATTTTACTGGATAACTTTCGGGCCAACCTGAGAATAAATCGATACACACGAGGACAAATTCAAAGGGGCCGCTCTTAGGCATTTGTATGTAATCAATTTGCAGTCTCTGGAAGGGGTATTGGGCCCGGACCTGGTGTTTTCGTGGGGTTTTTACTCTCTGTCCTGGGTTATTCAGGAGACAGATTTGGCAGGCTGCACAGTAGTTTCTTGCAGTGCTACTGAATCCAGGGGCGAGCCATCCTTGGTTCACAATCCTATACATGGAATTGGAACTGACGTGTGTGGGTAGGTGAACTGCCGCTGCCATTGCTGGGTACAGAGAGGCAGGTAGGCATATTTTGCCCCCTTCCCTCCATACATTGTCCAGGTCTGGTGCTGCTCCCATTCTGACCCACTTATCTTTCTCGCTCTCCCCTGCTTGCTCCTGTAATTTACTCAGCTGCTGCCATGTTGGTTCTGGGATACTCACCTCTACCGCTGCTAAGGTCTCAGGGCTTCCTTCCCCTAGAGCTGCCTGTTTTGCAGTCAAATCTGCAAATGCATTTCCTTTTGCCTCAATTGTTTTTGCGCTCGTGTGTGCCGCTATCTTCATGATGGCTACTCGTTTAACCTTTTGAAGATTGTTCAGGACTCTCTTAATCCCTTCTCCATGTTTTACAGGTGTACCTGCTGCTGTCAGATAACCTCTAGCCTTCCATATGTGGCCATAATCGTGCGCTACACCATAAGCGTAGGCAGAGTCAGTGTAAATATTCCCTTCTCGTCCTTTTAAGTATTCTAGGGCTTGTTCTAAAGCTTTTAATTCTGCTTCCTGTCCTGACATGTGGGCTGGTAAGGCCTGTGCTTCAATTACCTGCGTATCAGTCACTACAGCATACCCTGTGTGATATTTACCCTTGTCATCAGCAAACCTACTACCATCTATATACAAGGTGTACTCAGCGTTTAAAATTGGTGTATCTGTAACGTGTGGGAATCCCATTGTCTCCTGTTCCATGAGCTGAAAACAATCGTGCTGATCTACTTCTTTAAACAAAAGAGTGTCAGTGTCCTCATTTCTTTTCTCACTAGTACTATTAGTACTATCATTCCCCCTTGCCAAATCTGGTGACTGAAGAGGCAAAAAGGTGGCCAAATTTAAGGTTGTACAGCGCTGAAAAGTAACATTTGGAGGTAAGAGTAAAGTACACTGTAACCTTAATTGCCTAGCCATTGAAATGTGTTTGGGCTGTACCTGAGACAAGATTGCATGTATGTCATGTGTGGTATGCACTACAACTGGATTGTCTAGAACAATCTCTGATGACTTATCTATGATAATTGACACTGCAGCTACCGCCCGTACACAAGACGGTGAACCTCTAGATACTGGATCTAATGCTGCTGAAAAGTAAGCGACTGGTCTTTGTTTTACATGTGCCTGTGTCAGAACACCTGTGGCATGTCCAGTGATCTCAGCAATGTACAAATTAAATATCTTGGTGTAATCTGGTATACCAATAGCCGGGGCAGAAATCAACAACTTTTTCAAAGTGATAAACGATTCATAAGCTACTTCTGCAAGCATATACGGTACAATTTTCAAACAATCGTATAATGGCTGCATCAAAGCGCTAGCATGTGGTATCCACTGTCTACAATATGACACGATACCTAAAAACATACGCAATTGTTTGAAATTCCATGGGGGTAACATTCCCTTTATCACTTGAACCCTCTCCTCAGTGAGATTTCTTGTACCCTGTGATATACAATGTCCCAAAAAGATAACTTTTTCCTGACACACTTGTAACTTTTTCTTATTAACCTTGCAACCTTTTTCTGCCAAAAATCGCAACAAATTAAGGGTGGTGGCCAAACAAGTTTCCTTGTCAGGGCAGCATAACAATAAATCATCCACATATTGTAACAATACACAGGAATCTGGTGGTACCCATTCTCCCAACACTGTTTGCAATGCTTGCGAATACAAGGTAGGTGAATGCGCCATACCCTGAGGTAGGCGTGTCCAGGTTAGTTGCCGATTTTTGATTGAAAATGCGAACCAAAGTTGGCATTCTTCAGCAAGCGGGACGGAAAAGAAAGCATTCACTAAATCTATAACCGTAAAGTACATACTGGTTGATGGTATTTGTGACAGTAATGTATGTGGATTGGGTACTAAAGGTGTCATCGGGGCTAGTATTTTGTTGACCGCTCTAAGGTCTTGGACCATTCTATACTTAACCGGATTACCGGCTACTGATTTCTTTTTAACCGGGTACAAGGGAGTGTTTGCCGGTGATTTTACCTCTTTTAGAACTCCACTTTTTAAGAAGGATTGGACCTGCATTTCTATGGCCGTCTCTTGAGGTGCACTAAGTGGATACTGCTTTTGTTGGGGAAGCACTGCTCCTGGAATCAGCTGTAGGGTAACCGGAGGTATGGGCAAAAGTCCAACATCAGCTGGATGTTTTTCCCATAGTTCTCCTGGAAGGGACGACAAAATCTGATCTAAGTCTGAAGGAGGTGGGCCGGACAATTCTGATTCCTCCTCTAGGTATTGTATCAGGTTACACATCTCCATGTGTTCTTGATTATCCCCTATAGCTAAGGTGACAGTGCCATCTGGGTGATAGGTAATGTTAGCTCCTATTTTCTGCAAAATGTCAGCTCCTAACAAATTAGTGGGGGCTCCTCTGGATACCAGAAAGCGTGAAAGGAACATGTGGTTTCCTACTTTAACTTTCAGAGGTTTTGTAAGCGGGGCGTCGGCTAAAATGCCATCATATCCAGTTATTAGTAAAGTGTCAGGTGATTTTTGGCCAGGGAGTAGTTCAGAATCAGAAAGTAACGAGCGTGAAGCTCCTGTATCGACTAAACAAGAGATTTTCTTATTACCAACCGTTATATTTGTCTTAAGCATTGTTGTTTTGGATTTTTTAAAACCGGGGCGAGTCATGCTCGTGGACCATCTCCCTGCTGCCTGATATGACTATTTTTGTTGTCCCTGGGCTGGTTCCTTCTCTGATTAACTGGAGAATCAACACCTTCCTCTCCTTCATCCCTTATTCTTTTCCTACAGTTGCGTCTGATGTGACCAATCTTGTCACAGTAGTGACAGGTAAGGGGTTTGCGAAAAGAACCTCTACCTTGCTCTTGGGAACCCCCGAGTGCGTTGATAGGATGAGATTTCCTCCCTTTGGTTTCTGCTAAGTCCACCTCTATGCCTTGCGCTTTTTGTAACAACGTCCCTCTATCTCTAGTTGCCCTCCACTCTGGTGTGCAGGCTTTCAGTCTCTCACTTATCTGTGGAATTAATCCCTCCATAAATTGTCTATTGAAGGCTCGGATTGTGACTGGCAGGGCCAAGTCCAATCCCTCATCTGCCATCATACTTTCCATAGATAAGTAAAATTCCGATACAGTCTGTCCTGGCATTTGCTTCATGGGTGATATGGACCCCCTCTCCTGTTGTTTTGCCTGACAAAAAGCTTCTAATCTAGCAATAAAAGGGGCCCTTGAGTCTATATGTCTGACATGTCCTGTCTCTAAATTGCCATCCCCCTCAGCTCAGTCTGCAGGTCGGTCATAAACTGGTTAAACAGGGTCAGAGTCATTTTATGTCTGCATAGATCCTCCCCATCCTGCCAGGTCGCTTCATGTGTATTCATTAACTGTGTCACAAATCTACAGAAAACAGCTGGCTTTACTATAATGCATGTATCAGTGCGTACGGGGGGCTACAGTTTCTGAATGAAATTCTTATACTCCACAAACCTGAAAAAAAACATTCTCTACCCTTAAGTACAGGATATATCTTGTGTGGTTTACGTTCTATGTCAGTGTATGGGGGTGGGATGGTTGAACTAAGATTATTTAAAATGTCAACATTTTTTGTTCTTCTATCTTTCATATCCCAACCACCGTATCTGGGAATCCCTCTCATACACTCTTATCCCTGCTTTATGGAGCAGACAGGGCTTATACTCTCAACCCGTCTATGGTTTATGAGTTAGATGTGAGGTTAAGCATAAGCGTCAGACCCCCAAGCTCACAAGCCCTCAAGTTCCCAATCATGTGAGGTAAGGCGCATTCCGTTGCTTAGTTCGGCAATCCCCTTCTAACTCATACCATCCTTGACAAGGCTCATTCACTTTCTCAACAAGACAGACAAGACAGACACAGACAACAAAACAAACAAATAATTCCAGCAATATAAACTAAAATATGCAGTAATTCTAGACTCACCACTACAGAGGCTGGTGTTTTAAAACCAGGAGAACCGTAACTGACAGAACGGATAGGCACAAATCAGGGGAGCACAGAATATAAGAAAAATAAAGCTTTTTCTTACCTGGCCAGGTTTTTTTAATCTGTGGTTCCCGGAATGCCTATTCCTTTTTGTTCCGTCAGCGTAGCTCAGCCACCTCTTGTAGTATCATCGGTGAGTCCCTGTTGTTTGGGCGCCAAAATGTTAGGGGCAACTCTTAAATAAGTTGCTTTAAGTTTATATTGCTTTGTCAAATTATTGCTTCTATAAGAAAGATGACACGGATTTAGGTATGTCTGTATCACAGTTCTCAGCATAAAGGACTGCTCCCTTTACTTCTTTTATAGGCAGCTCTTCAAGCAGTAATCTTATCGGCATTACCAAATGAGGTTAAGGTACAAAGAGTTTCTTATCAGCGAACATGTAATGATTATTCAGCAGTTCCAAATTCCATCTAGATACAGATTGATACGTACACAGAAGAGAAAAGAGCACAAACAATTTAAATAGAACATTTGATACGTACACAGGTAAGAAAGGAGCACAAACAATTTAAATAGAACAATTGATACGTACACAGGTAAGAAAAAGCAGAAACAATTAAAGTGGAACTCTAAGTCATTATTTCAACCCTATCATATGTATAGTGTATGGTGAGGGGGAGGGGGGGTGTATTTATGTATAGTTTATGGTGTGAGGAGGGGGTGTGTGTATGTATATATAGTGTATGGTGGGGGGAGGGGGGGTGTATGTATGTATAGTGTATGGTGGAGGGAGGGGTGTGTGTGTGTATGGTGGGGGAGGGGGGTGTATATGTATGTATGGTGGGGGAGGGTGTGTGTGTATGTATAGTGTATGGTGGGGGAGGGAGGGGGTGTGTATGTATGTATAGTGTGTGGTGGGGGAGGGGGTGTGTATGTATGTATAGTGTATGGTGGGGGGAGGGAGAAGGTATGTATGTATGTATAGTGTATAGTAGGGGGAGGGGGGTGTATGTATGTATAGTGTATGGTGGGGGGCGGGGGTGTCTGTATGTATGTATAGTGTATGGTGTGAGGAGGGTGTGTGTGTATGTTTATATAGTGTATGGTGGGGGGAGGGGGGGTGTATGTATGTATAGTGTATGGTGGGGGGAGGGAGGGTGTGTGTATGTATGTATAGTGTATGGTGGGGGGAGGGAGGGTGTGTGTATGTATGTATAGTGTATGGTGGGGGGAGGGAGGGTGTGTGTATGTATGTACAGTGTATGGTGAGGGGAGGGAGGGGGGTGTGTATGTATGTATAGTGTATGGTGAGGGGAGGGAGGGGGTGTGTATGTATGTATAGTGTATGGTGAGGGGAGGGAGGGGGTGTGTATGTATGTATAGTGTATGGTGGAGGGAGGGAGGGGTGAGGGGGGTGTATGTGGAGAATAGTGGGGGGAGGGGGGGGGTATGTATGTATAGTGAATAGTGGGGGGGGAATGTATGTATAGTGTATGGTGGGGGGAGGGGGTGTGTGTATATATGTATAGTGTATGGTGGGAGGGGGGAGAGGTGAGAGTACCTTACAAGCTGGGCTCCAGTCCCAGCGCGATCTCTGCACACTTTCCAACAGAGCAGCAGGGAATGGGGAGGCTCCGCCTTTAACCCCACCCCCTTGTCCTTTCTGCAGCCAGCCAGAGGACTCAAGGAGAGCACCCGGCAACATGCCTCTGCCTCTGTGTTCCGTCTGCAGCACACAGAGCGGACGGAGGTGCGCTGACAGAGCGGGGGGGGTGGTTAGATAGGGAAGCACTCAAGCAGCAGGAGCAGAAATCAAGCAGACCTGAACTCGAGGAGACACGGCCGTTGTGTTGGGTCGGGTAGAGACCCGGGCACATGTTTTAAAACAAGTACTGTCCGGGTGAATCCAGGACAGGTGGCAACCCTACTTCAAGTGGTCATGAGTGATCTCATGTGCCCATGAGGGATTGCTACAGACAGAAATTATTGATCTGCAAACAAATGTTGCACTAATGCCCTGTACACACGACCGGTTTTGCCGTCAGAATAAACTCCGAAGGTTTCTCAGACGGAACTCCGACCGAATTCCTTTCAAGCGGTCTTGCCTACACATGGTCAAACCAAAGTCCGACCAAAGTCCGACAGTCCAGAATGAGGTGACGTACAGCACGTACGACGGGACTAAAAAAAGGATGTCCAATAGCCAGTAGTCAATAGCTTCCGTCTCGTACTTGCTTCAGAGCATGCCGAGTCTGATGAGGCATACACACGATCGGAATAGACGATGAAAAGCTTCTGTCGGACTTTTTCTGTTGGACATTCCGCTCGTGTGTACGCGGATTTAGAGACCACTTTAGAGGAACTGATCCTGCTAACTTCTGGCTACAGACTGTGCCCAAGACTAATTTCCCTTGTCCAACCAAGGTAGCTCCTTGCCCATGTTTGGATCTACTGTATGTACAGATGTGAGTCAGCTTTCTCCCCTATGAACAGTATTAAAACAAAGTATTGTTCCAGCCTTAAAAATGAACACCTACATATGTGCATGAGAATGGCAGTAACTTCATTTAAGCCAAGATTTAAACTACTGGCAGGACAAACAAAGCCAATTTCTCTCACTAGAAAGGGAAAGTATAGGTTTTTAGATGGGATAAAAAAATGGAAAGAAAACAGGATAATTTGTGTACTTTCAAGCTGACACATTTGGTTATTTTAGTCAGAAGCTACTTTTTTCTTTTACATAAAATATTGATGTGCTTTTTACATTTTATTAAATAGTTATTTATTTGTTTCTATTTTGTTTCTGTTAAAGAGAGTTGCTTATATTCCATACAAAGACCAGAGCAAATGAAAAGCCATCCAAGTTCAAACTTTGCACGTTTAATGTTCTAAAATATAGACTTAACTGAATATTGTTGAAGTGCTATGGAAATTGCACATTTATCATTTTTTTTCCCCAAAGAAGTTTATTGAAACAAAAGAGAAAAATACATAAACAACAGCATTACATGTATACATGGGTAACAGTAACACAAGTAATGTACATAAAACAACATGTATCGTTTATTCCAATATATGCTGTGCATGTGTTCTTTCGAATTTGATAAAAAGAATCAGGTTGCAGATGATCCAAATGTTATGTAGGACATATGATTTATCCAGTGTAATCTCCACCCATTGATCTGGCATTTTACATTTACAAGTATAACTTGCTATTGTTGGGCTATCTTCTCCTTGTAAATGTGTCATAAGGATATTTCACGATGGGTGTCTTGATGGTTATAGTGGGTGGTAGTGGAATAGGATCAGTCCTCAATGGCTCATACGTTGGCATATTGTGTGGTTCTTCGGGGGCAGTGGAACACTTCGTCTTTATATAAGCAAAATCTGTAGGATTGTGGTCAACGGGCCTCTAACAATCCTATGACACAATTGAAGTGCAACCACTAGCAGTTCCTAAAAATCGGGGACATTGAGGGATGCGGTGTAAGGGGTTCCCTCATAGGCAAGGTAAGTGAGCTGAAATGGGGGAGGGCAAAGAAGAAGGTGAGTTTGTGGATCTCCGTCTTTCTCGATCGTCCCTTTGTTGTGGTCTCGTTAGGTGTATCATTGTAAAAGTGCGGCATAATCTGTTGTGGTTTGAAAATGTTGCCAGCATGCCCATGTTTCCCAGAATGAAGCGGAAGAGTCATGGGCCTGATGTACAAGCTCTTCCATCTCAGCTATCCTGTTCACCCGTTTAATCCATTCCGCTATGATGGGTGGGTAGGGAGATTTCCAGTGGACTGGAATACTCATCTTGGCAGCATTGAGAAGGTGTAGGGCCAGCGAGCGGTGGTAAGATTTCCTAGATATGGAGGAATGATGAAGAAGTGCTTGAGCTGGTGAGAGGTCACGTTTGAGTGTGGTGAAGTGAGTAATGAGTCGGCAGATTTCTGTCCAAAACTTTTGGATCATGGGGCAATCCCACCAGATGTGTAGAAGGGTGCCCTCTCGTGCTTGGCACCACCGAACATGGATGGGATCAAGGGGTTAAGTTTGTGTAGTTTGAGTGGAGTTTGGTACCATCTTGAGAAAATTTTAAATCCATTTTCCTGTGCTGAAACATTAACCGAACCCTTGTGGATATGGGAGTATATTTTTTCCCACTCTTCCTCAGATAGGTCTAAGGAGAGGTCTTTTTCCCACTGCATGGTCACCAGGTTGGATGTAGTAGTGCATTCAGCGAACAAAAGGGAGTATATGATGGAGATCAGGTGTCTCTGTGGCTCTGTGTTGGTGCAAAGCTTTTCGAAGGGTGATTTTTGTCTCGAGAAGGATGATCGTATCTTAGGGTCATTAAGGAAGTGTCGAAGTTGTGTGTATGTCTAGGATGAGAACTGTGGAGTGTCTGTCAGTGTTGTGAGTGCGGACCTAGGTAAAAGCACAGTATTTGAAAAGAAATGTCCTGCTCTTAAATCTGAGTGGTGTCTCAGTGAGAGGGGAGGTGTTGACCATTCCCGGAGGAAATTCCAGGTTCTGGTAAACCGGTGTTATCGGTCCTGGTGAGGTAGAAATTTTAAATTGCTGGCACATTTTTGTAAAGGTTCGTAGAGTGTTACTTATTAGCGGCTGCTGTTTACATCATTGTGAAATATGGGTGGTAGCTGTCCAGGGTAGTTGTTTAACTGGCATAAATGCGAAAATGCATGTTCTATGTGAATCCATGCTTTGGTGCTTGCATGTATGTTCCAGTCAACAACCCTTGGCAGTTGACAAGCCTAATAATATTTGCGAATGTCTAGTAGTCCTATACCACCCTTCATTTTGGGTAATGTTAATCTATCAAAGCTCAGTCTGGATCGTAGTTTACCCCAAATAAATTCTGTGCAGGATTTGCGCAAGGACACGAAGAACGTTTGAGGGAGAGATATAGGGACCGTCTGTAGTACATAAAGAATTTTCGGTAGGACGTTCATTTTAACAATGGGTGCTCTACCGAACCATGAGACTAATCCCGTTGACCACAATGTGAGGTCAACGGGATTAGTCTCTGTAGATCCGATAGGTGGGTCAGGATTTGGATCCCAAAATATGTAATTGATTTTTTATTCCATGCAAATGTGAAATTAGCTTGGCATTGTGATTGTATCTCTTTCATCAAGGATATGTTTAGTGCTTCCGACTTTGCGAAGTTTATCAGCAAATTAGCCAAAGTGTTGAATAGGGCCAGGTCTTTAAGAAGATTGGGGATTGTGACGTGTGGATCTTTTAAGAACAATAGAATATCGTCAGTGAGTGCTGCGTAGGAGCAAAGGTTCAAGGGTGATAACAAATATGAGTGGGAAGAGAGGGCAACCTTGACGTGTTCCGTTGGAGATGGAGAAGGCATTCGATAGGTGACCATTAACTCGAACTCTAGCCATCGGGCCTCAATATAAGGCCATGATAAATTGTAACATACGTTCTCGTATACCGATTTTTAGAAGCACTTCCGTTATATAGTCCCATGCCACCCTGTCGAATGCCTTCTCCGTGTCAAAGGAAAGGAAAAAAACATGTTGATGTGTTGAAGTCAGCCAATAATGAATATTCAATGCTTTAAGGGTGTTATCCCTTGCCTCTCTCCCTGGAACGAATCCTACTTGGTCCAGCGTAATCAGGTTGGGTAGTAGGGGTATAATTCTGTTTGCTGAAATTTTTGCGTACATTTTGAGATCCACGTTCAATAGTGAAATTGGTCTATAATTGGAAACTGCAGTTGAGTCTTTTGAGGTTTTGGGATGACCATTTTATATGCGCCGTTAGGAGGTCTTGGGGTGGCGGGGTATCTGAGGAGAGGGTATTGAATGCCTTAATAAAATGTGTTTTAAGTGTATCAATGAATATTTTGTAATACCCTACTGTCAGTCAGTCCGGTCCTGGGCTTTTGCCTGGTTTTAGTTGTTTAAGTACAGCTTCTAGTTCAGCCAATGATAACGGTTGTTCCAGGTCAGCGGCTCCCGCTTCTGAAAGAGGAGTTGGACAGTGTTGGGAAAGAGAGTCTTTCAATAACTGACGTCTTGCTTCCATTTCTGTCTGGGGAGTGTTTGTCTTAAGATTATAGAGTTGTGTGTAGTATCGGACAAATTGGTCCGCTATGTGGTCATTGTTTGTCAGTTTTTTCCCTGTCAAATCATGTATACAATGAATCGTTCTCGTTGCTCTTTTTGCACGTAGCGCCCTGGCCATGAGTCTGCCTGCTTTGTTTCCATATTCATTTTTTGCGATAATATATAGTTGCATTTTGTTCTCTTATTCAGTTCATCTACTAACGCTGCCCTAACTTGAGTTAGTTATTGTAGGGTAGATATCGCTTGGGTCCTTTTGTGTGCCTTTTCTAATTCGTAAATGCGTGTTGTAAGTTGTGAGATGTGTGCCTGTTTTTCCCATCTTTTTTTGGCTGCTATTGCCATGAATTCCCCCCGTATGGAACATTTGTGTGCTTCCTATTGAATCAATGGGGAGATGTCTGGAGAATCGTTCTCTTTAAAGTATTGAGTCAGTCTGTCTTGTATTATGTGGACAGTGAGGGTATTTGTGAGCAGAGGTATTTCTAGGCGCCATATCGGGGACCGTGACTGAGTGGTCGGGAATTCCATGGATATAGTAACAGGGTGGTAATCCGATACAAACATTGGTTCGATGGTTGTCGTGAGGAGCATGGGCAGGTCTTTTTGAGAAACGAATAGGTAGTCCAGTCTGGGTTAGCGGTCGTGGGGAGCTGAGTAGAACGTGTAGTCCTTAATATTGGGGTTTAGGGTGCGCCATGAGTCGTGTAGTGATAATTCTTGGAGAAGTTTTTTACTCGCGCAAAGTGCTTTGAAAGGTAATTTAGAAGTGCCAGAAGATGTGTCCAGTAGGGGATTCAGTGGGACATTAAAATCTCCACCTAATAGCAGGGATCCTTCCTGAAAGTCTGTGAGTTTTTGTGGAGCATTTCTGAAGAAGGGTACTTGTTTAATACTGGGGGCGTAAATGTTGGCTAGGGTAATGCATTTGCTATACAGTGAGCCCTTGAGGAACAGAAATCTGCTGTCCACATCTGAAAGTGAGTCTGAAATCTGAAAGGAACAGTGTTTTGCAACAAGAATGGAAACCCCTTTGGTTTTGGTCCCTCTGGATGTTGCGTGTGTTGCCGATGGGTAATAGGAATTCGACAGTTTGGGGAGGGAGTCTGCTTTAAAGTGCGTTTCTTGAAGGAGTATTATGTCTGCCCTGAGTTTGCGCATGGAAAATAGGACTTGCGAGCGTTTTTCGGGGGTGCTGACACCTCGCACATTTAGGGAGACAATTTTAGCACTACTGTTGGGGTGCATGGCCTTTGGATTCATTGTTTTATGGGTGGTCAGGTTATGGTGTGACTTACACCGTTTTGGTAGAGCACTGATATCTACCTGGTCACACTGCAGTGTGAGGGGTAGGGGTCTTGAAAGATAAGTTGAGTCCCACCTAGGGGTAATATCTCAGGGTCTGGATCCTTTGTGTGTGAAGTGGGTTAGGGAAGGGGTCGCGGGGGGGGGGGGGGGTGCGTAACAAAAAGATGAACCCTAGCAGGGACAGGGGACAGGGGTCAGTTAAAGCAAAGCCACAAATAATTGAGAAATCTATACTGGTGAGACCAGTACTATATCTGGGGATTCGCAAGTCCTGCTTGCTTATCCGAAATGGTTTTACACCCGTATACAGGTGATTCCGGAGTGGGTCAGTGGTGTGAGAAGCAATTGTATTAAAAAAATGTGAGTGTGATCTGAGACTCGTACCACTGTAAGGAAGGAGAGGTGGATGCTGGTGGAAAATGTAATGTATCAGAATGTGTCGTGTCCCGCTGACAGGGGGTGTAACATGCAATCCATTGGGGAGGTATGATTAGTGCAATTGTATTGCGCCGTTTGGGATCAGGGAATCTGTGTGTTGTATGTAATCTCTCTCAGAAACCTGAAAGCGTGTCTCTGAGAGTATTCTTGTGAAATGGCATCAACAGGCAGGTTGTGAGGTGAGGCGTCGAGGTGATGGGATCCAGAACACAGTCCCATAACCCTGGGCTATGATTACAAGTGTGACGTGTTCTCAGTCCCATCTTAAGTGGTATCAATCATACTAGCCACACCTCGAAGCGGTTCATGTAAGGTAAGGGTCCCTAACATCATGCAAGTGAGGATCCTAAGAACTTAAAAAAGGAACATGAGAGGTGGCATCTAAAATCAATAACTCTAGAACCCATAAATATTGAAACAGTATAGGATTGTAATTGAGTGGTTAGAAAGGCATTCACTATATAACAGACAATATAACAGATAATACCCCTACTTACTTCCATTGTCGTCTAGTGACATGTTCATTTCACGTATCAAGCTTCTAGGCAGGATTCCCAACTATGTCCTCGGGTGTGCGTGTATTAGAATGTCAAACTGTTTTAAATAGTCGTGTCAAAAGGTGGTGTTGCCAGGCCAAATCATTGGCGGCGGTACCGGGTACCGGGTGTCTTATTTAGCTTACCTAGATGATCTAAGTTGCAATTATTCCCGGGCGTCTTAGATGGTTATAGTCCAGAGTTTCTGTTTTTCATACATCGTATAGATAGGGGAGTGGTCGTGCATGTGGCGTGAGGGAACCGGTCAAGGATGTTATCGTCATATACTTATGTGTTCGGTCCAGTTAAATAAATTACAGGTCCCATCAGCTGTCATTTGGAAGAGTGTTTATTGGTGACAATAGCGGTTGCTATAGACAGCAAGGGAGCTATCAGTTATCAGTCTTGAACTACTGTGTAGTCTTAAGATGAGCTCTCCGGGATGGGTCGGAGGTCTCCTGCATTCAAAATTTAAATATGTTATGTCTCGTGACCTGTTCGTCTAGATCCTATAAACTAAAGTGCCTGGAGTCATTACTGTTGAGGTCAGACATAAATCCTCCTGATTTCAGTGTGTGCACTCTAGGTCATAGGTTTTTAACAGAAATCCTTTACTGAAAAGTCACAACACAATATTCGCAGATTACAGAGAGATGGGCTCGGATCGTCTCCCGTTCACCCCACCCGGGGATCCTTTTGGGATATCCAAGCAGTATGCCGGGGTTGTTGTTTTGTTTGGCAGAGTAACACATCCCTTGTATGGGGGGGTAACTTCGATGGTTAAAACTTCCCATACTTTTGGGTGAACCTGCTGCAGGATTGTGTCACCTGCATGGATCGTGCTGACGTACCATCTCTGCTACTTGAGTTACTGTTTGAGAAGAGGAGAGGAGGGGAGGGGTCAAAAATGTAGTGGAGTGTGCTACATCCAGGGGGCCTGCAATATGCCATCCGAGCCCATTCCTCTGGGACAACTCTCTATAAATTTAGCCTATTAAAGACAAGTCCCTCATTTATATGAGAAGATGACCAGATCATGCTAGAAGGCTATGTGGTAATGTCAGTGTCAATTGTCTATAATCAAAATAATTGTAACAGGAACATGAATAAATCCCAATCCGAAGGGACAAGGTTGTCCTGTGGGGGGAGCAGGATTAAAGTATGGCCATTTAGCAGCCAACATGGAAGGAGACAACTTGCCCACATCCCTATATCGATACACAATGGGAAATTTTCCTCTTAGTGGGACTTTATAGGGCAGAAGTCTCAAAATGATACGTCAAAAAGTATAAACAATAATTTTATTTATCAAAAAGTTAAAAAGCATAACAAGTGGTAATAAAAAGGGGAAAATGGATGCCAAAATTTCAAATGATGATGATACAGCAAATATACATGACAGATTACAATGAAACACAACTCCACAAGAGCTGTTTCAGCAAGAAAGCTGTACAGTAAAGCCCGACGCGTTTCAAGGTTTTATAAATGTTGAGACCTCTTCTTCAGGGGCTGGTGGTGAGGTGTATATCTGTCTAAAAACATTTTATAGAAAAAGAAAAAAAGGGCAAAGTAAACAACATCGTATGAACCAAGTATGATATGGTGTTTAAATATATTTACATAGCATGAACATCATAATATAATGCAAAAAATGTTCTAACCGTGTTGTTCCTAGATCAGCATCAAGATAGCATCCAATTTCAAACGGAGAAGGGACGGAATGGTTTGCCAGTGGGGTTCAGAGCTAAGAGCCGCTGCTGTCACTAAGGGACCGAGCGCGTCCACAACCCAGGACAAGACACAAAGGGCGTCCCATCCGTCAGCTTGTGACACCACAGATGTTTATTATTATAGAATGTTACTGTCAGCTGAGGGGGAGAAAAAGCAATATAATAGAAACTATCCCATAAAAAGGGAAGGAAAAGTTATATCTTATTAAACAAGCACCTGCTAAAAATTAACAGGGCTAAGTGTGAGCATTTTATACATATCTGTCAGCACATATAGGGTAAATTACCCCTGTGCAGGCTAGAGTGAAGGTATCGCATGCAGCACTGTCTGGTCTATATTGGAAGGAAGCCCCTGCAGTCAGTGGCTACAATAGCAGAGAAGGTAAACAATGAGTAAAGACTGAAGTAGATTGAAAAGCAAAAACAGTAACTAGAGATAACTTAGGCTGCAATATGGAGTGTCCTCCATAAGCATAAACCAATGTACTTGTACTCTGCGTGTAAATATACACTGAGCTCCAAGAAGCATTATTGCACGTGTAATGTATAAGGAAGAGCTGCATGGCTTACCTTAGAGGACTTGAGCGGCTGCACGTTCGGTCTGATGTCCATACCAGCATGGAGTCAGGCATCCTCACGTGCAGCCTAAGTAGCACTGCTCATTAAGAGCTGTTAATGCTCGTGCAATAATGCTTCTTGGAGCTCAGTGTATATTTACATGCAGAGTACAAGTACATTGGTTTATGCTTATGGAGGACACTCCGTATTGCAGCCTACGTTATCTCTAGTTACTGTTTTTGCTTTTCTACTTCAGAGTCTTTACTCATTGTTTACCTTCTCTGCTATTGTAGCCACTGACTGCAGGGGCTTCATCTGTGCTTCCTTCAATTATAGACCAGACAGTGCCGCATGCGATACCTTCACTCTAGCCTGCACAGGGGTAATTTACCCTATATGTGCTGACAGGTATGTATAAAATGCACACACTTAGCCCTGTTAATTTTTAGCAGGTGCTTGTTTAATAAGATATAACTTTTCCTTCCCTTTTTATGGGATAGTTTCTATTATATTGCTTTTTCTCCCCCTCAGCTGACAGTAACATTCTATAATAATAAACATCTGTGGTGTCACAAGCTGACGGATGGGACGCCCTTTGTGTCTTGTCCTGGGTTGTGGATGCGCTCGGTCCCTTAGTGACAGCAGCGGCTCTTAGCTCTGAACCCCACTGGCAAACCATTCCGTCCCTTCTCCTTTTGAAATTGGATGCTATCTTGATGCTGATCTAGGAACAACATGGTTAGAACATTTTTTGCATTATATTATGATGTTCATGCTATGTAAATATATTTAAACACCATATCATGCTTGGTTCATACGATGTTGTTTACTTTGCCCTTTTTTTCTTTTTCCATAAAATGTTTTTAGACAGATATACACCTCACCACCAGCCCCTGAAGAAGAGGTCTCAACATTTATAAAACCTCGAAACGCATCGGGCTTTACTGTGCAGCTTTCTTGCTGAAACAGCTCTTGTGGGGTTAAGTGTATCATTGTAATCTGTCATGTATATTTGCTGTATCATCATCATTTGAAATTTTGGCATCCATTTTCCCCTTTTTATTACCACTTGTTATGCTTTTTAACTTTTTGATAAATAAAATTATTGTTTATACTTTTTGACGTATCATTTTGAGACTTCTGCCCTATAAAGTCCCACTAAGAGGAAAATTTCCCATTGTGTGGCCATTTAGCAGCAGTCACTGCCAAAATGTGTGTCATAGCGCTTACCAGATCCCTAAAGGGTTAACTCCTGAAGCGTTACTTGGTTAGTTGTGGAGGTGATCAGATTCCCAATAAGTATGTATAGGTATGGGCTTCAGTCAAAGGCATAGTCCTCTCAGCCAGAAGAGAGTAGAACAGAGGAGTCTGGAAGTGGCACAGTGAACAGTCTGTGCATAGGGGAGCATGGTCATAACGGGGGTAAAAGTTCAACTTAACTTGGTAGTGAATGCCTCTTGCTGTACTCTTGGAGTGTGTGATCCTTAACGATCCCACGTGGCTCTGCAGGTGTGTGGAGGTTTCCTCGGGCTGTCGGCAAGGAGTGGATGCGATCCTGGATGTTGTGTCCTGGCTTCCGAGGGTGATCGTTGTCTGCGATAGCGGACGTCTTGTGTCTCCATCGATTCAGGTCGGACAGATGTTGATTGAGCAGACGGTATGCGGAACTCTGCATACCACTCAGGCACCTCCGTGATCGGTATCCCCAGAGTATGGCAAAAATGCTGGAGGTCTTCCGGTACTCTGAGGAGCGCGGTGCGGCCTTGTGTGGTTGCGGAGAGGCCGAAGGGGAACTTCCAGCGGTAAGTGATACCCTTAGTGCGGAGCACCGCTAAGAGAGGTTGAAGTTCCCTTAGGCGCTACAACGTGATACTCGAGAGATCCTGGAAAAGACGGATCTCCACGCCATTATGGCGAACCGGTGCAGTGATGCGGGCTCTCCTCAAGATTTCTTCTTTCGGGCGATAATCTACTATACAGCAGATTACATCTCTGGGTGGGTCGTTTGCTTTTCCCTTCAGGCTTAGTGTACGATGAATCCGTTCCATGACGATCGGGACATTTCTAGGTCTTTCCAGTAGAGCATTAAAGATGCCATTTACTTCAGCCTGTAGGTGCTCTGGTTCAATGGTCTCAGGTAGGCGTCTCTCAAATGCAAATTGTGGCGTCTGCCACGATTGTCCAGATCCTCTAAATGGCGGTTTACTTCTCAAAGTTGCCAAGAATGTGTCTAAAATCGAGTGGTTTTTATGAATGGCTGCTGAATTTTGTGATGCTGTTTTCTCCACCACCTGAACTCTGCACATTAGCGCTTGTATATCAGTCCTCAGATCCGTAATGGCCACCGTCAATGTGTCTTTGATATCAGCCGCTACTGAGCGGAGGTCACTCAGGCTGGGCTGTTGGTGCGGTGTGAGGATAATTCCTACGCTGGATGATCCATTCAGGGGAATAGGGTCGGCAAGCACGGCTCCCCTAGGAACAGCAGTTGCTCAATGAGGGCCTTGTGAGGTAGGAGCAGGCGCCATTTTGCCTGGTATATTTTGACCCGGTCTTCCCAATAAATCTCGTGGCGAACGGGACCGTGATGCCAAAGAGCTTCTGGAAGAGAAACTGAAAAGGAATGCCGCTCTGTAAGACTCCATGTTTTCAAAGGTACTGCCGTCCTACTGAACAGAGTTGGGTGCTGGCTATGCACAAGGTAATGGAAATAGAGAAGTCCTGGACTGCCGCACTCCATCAAAAAGCATCTTTATTAAATATATAAAATCCAAAATCGCAGACAAGTGACAGAAGTAGACACAGCGGGTAACACATCGCTAACACGTTTCACATCCAAAGATGCTTACTCATAGCTGATTTGATAAAAAGCCAAAAGTGTATATATAACAAAAGAGGAGGGGAGGGAAAAAGTGAAACATCCAATCCGTAACAACAGGCAATTAAATGAACACAACTGATACACAATTGGAGCTAAATTTCTAAAAGGCAAATAAGGTGCACATAATGGTTCAACATAGTATAACATGATTTGGAAAAACAAATGGCATAGATAAAATAAGCCAGAATTAAATTTACAAAAACATAACTATAGATAACCTATTATGATGCATCTATAAATAGAAATATAGCAAGGAAACAACAAAGATACATATAATTCTAGGATATGACAGATATCTATTGTAGCACGAAAATTAGGAAAGGCAGCAAAAGGAAGTGTATATGTGATACCCACAAAAAGTAAAAGCCACACATATCAAAAACCACCTATGCTGTCATGATATTATATATAAAATATAAATGGCACCAGAACATCTACATATGGCTAATAGAAAAAATATGCATATCAGATAAAGAATATAGTGAATAGAAAACTAAAGAATAATAATAAAAAAATACTACATGTAAAAATATATATATGTGCGTTAAAAATATTCCATCTGGAAAGTTTGTTGTCTTAAATACACTGTCATTTCTAAATTGCTATACAAAGTAGCTTACATATTTTTTGAAACAATTAATAAAAGGAAAAAGATACAAATGACAAGTGTAGAGACAACCGGTCCTCAAGCTCAAATGTTGGAATCCACAGTCAGTTCTGCCTAATAAATAGAAGACTGTAAGAATATTACTATTTAAACCTAGACTAGAAGCAAGACTGGAATACAATATAAATTCAGTTGCCCTTTCTTCGCTATCTATCGTGATTCTCACACTCTCTAAGGGACATTTTTTATATATATGTATATGTGTAGGGAGACAGGAGTCTCACTTCTTTCGCTGCAGACAAAATTTATGCCGCTAGTAGAAAAGAAAGCTGACAAACCAATTGGGATGATTAGAGCAGTGACAGGGGACAAAAGGGAATCTGCTATCTGTTCCGATGTTGATATAATATTGAAAGTAGTGCACAAAATACGTACATAGATAAACCATTGGATTAAACGGAAACTGAGTCTCCCTCAATCTACTACTTATTCCACACGCATTGCTTTCCGAGAGAAAACGCCACTAAAAAAGACAGGAACGAAAAAAACACAAACAAAAACAAAAACCTCACTCCTGCCCCTTTGATCAGTGCCCGCAACGCTAGCATAGCAAAGAATAAACATGCTATCTTAAACCTGATTAGGAAAAGCAAAAAAGGGGGGTTATTGACCATATCTGTAAAACAATAAATCCAATGTCTAGATTTAACATGAAAAATGGATAAACTTTTAAAGCTTAGTAACAACATATCAGAATGAGCAAAGATTGCATATATAGCTTAAGGAAGATATCAAAGACTATCGACCAATGTTATTATATTTGATAGTAGCACCTAAGGTGAATAAGCTTTCAGGTTTTGAACGGGGCTTAAAAAAACTCCCTCAGTTCACTCCTAAGCTCCAAGCACATCGCTCTCAAGAAGGATTAACAAAAAAAGATTCACACAGAAAAAACACAAGTCTCACTCCTCCCGCTGCAGGGAGAAAACTCACTGTTAGTATAGCGGGGAGTGAACTTGTAATAGAGATGTTAATTGTAAAAATGACTATTTGATGAAGTAAAATCCAGTGTCTGTTGGTAAAAAATATATTAGATATTTAAATATTACATAAAGAGTAAGTGAACTGCTGGCATAAGTATATCCTGAAGAAATTAAAAAATAGCTAGTATTTTGATTGAAAATGTATACTTTATTTTGCAAGAAAATATACAAAAAACAAATACTTAAACAGGGTACATTCAGTACTGCGACGCAGCGCCTAAATACACTACATAACAGTACATTGCCAAGCATACAAATAAATTACATTCATCCTGCGGTATGATGCCTAATGTGTTGTGCAGAGTAATAATACCCCGAAACATCACATCATGCATGACGCCGCATTACCCTGAAAGCAGTACTTCAAAACCATTTCACAAAAAATCCGGTCATACAGTCAAATAACATTCAAATGGGCAACGGGTGTGATGGGGGGGGGGTGGAGGAGGTGGGGTAGGGGAGGGAGTAAAAGAGTTCACAGGCCCGAAGCTTTATTTGAACTGCCAAAGGATACACGGGGGAGAGGGGGGGGGGGGATGGGGAAATCTTCAGACCTCCTCTTCCTCCTTGAAGTCCATCAGGTGATAGTCTCTGAGCAGACTGTGAACCAGTCTGCGACAGTCCTCGATGGACATCCTCTCCCGCTGGTGGATGAGGCGCTTTCTGGCGCACCATAAAGCGTCCTTAAAGCAACACAGCACCCGCCAGGCACCGTCAATGTCCTCCTGTGAATGAGTTCCACAGAAGAGTCCGTTCAACACACCAAAGTGTGTGATTGCAGTCTGTGGCACAAAGTCTTTGAGCTCAGGTTCCAAGGCCCTCAACAGGTCCTGTGCAAAGGGGCACTCCCAGAAAACATGCAGAGCAGTTTCCTCCTGGATGATGCAAAAGGGGCAGTGCCTGTATCTGCACAGGTTTCTGGCATGCATGAATGTCCTGAGTGGCAACCCCCCTTGGATTGCCATCCATGCCAGATCTTTGTGCCTGTTGGTGAGTCTCTTTGAAGAAACATTCCTCCAGACCACTTTACAAGTGGCTGAAGGGAGGCCTGGAACAGTCTCAACAATGTCCGATGCTCTGATCAACTTGTGGATAGTTTTTGGCTTCCACAAGTCGGGCTTCACTCCATGTAGCCCCAGCTCCTTAATAAACTTGAAGGTGTCCAAGTAGTACCAAGGGGTGTCCCAGTTGTAGGGGATGGAGCTGTCCCATTTGTCCCAGCCCAGGGTCCTCCATAGAGGCAGGAGGAAAAAACGGGACATAGAGTTACCACCAGAGTCCACAGTTCTGTCCACCAATGTCCTGCGGATGCAGTTACAAGCAAAGCACACCCTCAATAGTGTAGCGATGTCGGGCACGCCCTTACCGCCCTTGAGGGGTTCCTTGAACATAACCGCCCGCTTCACTCTGTCCATTTTGGAGCTCCAGATGAAGTGAAACACCGCCCTGGTGATGGCCTTACAGGTGTTAACCCGAGGGGGCCTGGCCTGGGCGAGGTACTGCAACACAGGGAGGATCTCGCTGCGGAGTACCAGTGTTTTGCCTTCGATGCTGAGTTCTCTGAGGCTCCAAAGTCCAAACTTCTGTCTCATCTTTGACAGTCTTTCTTCCCAGGACTTCAGGGCTGCGCCCTCAGCTCCAAACCAGACCCCAAGGATTTTGATGAAGTCCGTCTTGACGCTGAAAGGAATTGGTGCAGAAGAAGGCAGGAACCACTTTCCGAAGAGCATGACTTCTGACTTCCCGCAGTTGACCTTTGCCCCTGAAGCTTGGCCGAAGTCCTCACAGGTCTGGGCGAGTGTGTCGATGGAGCGCCGATCAGCACAGAACACCGTCACGTCGTCCATGTAGAGTGAGCACTTGACCTCCCGTCTGTCCGGTCCTGGTGCGGTGATCCCTCTGATCTCTGGGTTCCGTCTGATGCTTCGGGCAAAGAGCTCTATACAACAAACTAAAAGCAGAGGTGAGAGAGGGCAGCCTTGTCTGACCCCAGACAAAATTGGGAAGGGGTCAGTTTTCCAGCCATTTACCAGCACCAAACTAGAAATGTCAGTGTACATTACATTTACATACGAACAAAACATTTCCCCAAGACCAAACCTGCGCAGAGCTCTGCACATAAACTCGTGGGAGACACGGTCAAAGGCCTTCTCCTGGTCAAGACTGACCAGGGCCGCGTGCACACGGCGGCCATGAATGTACTGGACCGTGTCCCGGACAAGCGCAAGGCTGTCCGCAATCCTGCGACCAGGAATGCCGCAAGTCTGATCCGGGTGGATGATCTGTCCGATGACAGACTTCAACCTGTTGGCCAGGACCTTGGCGAGGATTTTGTAGTCCATGTTCAGCAGAGAGATCGGACGCCAATTTTTAAGATCCGATCTCTCCCCCTTCCGCTTATACAAAATCGTGATCATCCCCTCCTTCAGTGACGGAGGCATTCTGCCCTCCACCACCATCTCCTCGTACAGCTCGAGCAGGTCCGGGCCCACGAGATCCCACAGTGCTACATAGAGCTCAACTGGGAGACCATCGCAGCCCGGGGTCTTGCCTCGCCTAAAGGATTTAGCGGCAGAGTGCAGCTCCTCCAGCACCAAGGGGGCGTTGACGGTTGATGAACCTGCAGGATCAATTTGGTTAGAGATACCTGACAGGAACCTGTCGGCCGCCTGTGTGTCCGTTTCTTTTGGGGAGTAGAGGTTGGTGTAGTAGTCGCTGACCACTTGCATCACAGCCTTCTTCCCCTTCTGGAGTGTTCCGGTCTCGTCGTGCAACTCCGACAAGGGTGTGTGTCCTGAGTGAAGTTTCCTGAAAAAGAAAGAATTACACTTCTCACCTTTCTCGAGATTCTCCACCTTGGCACGGAAGACAATGTGCCTGGATTCTTCCTCTAAGTGTCCTTTCAGGCTCCTCTTGGTGTCCTCCAGGTCCTGCCTAACGTCCCAGCCACAGTGCTGAAGGTCCTGCAGGGACTGCAACTGACGCTGCAGTCTCCTGAGTTCCCTCCTCCTGGCACACACACGCTGGCGTCCCCTTGCCTGAAAGAAGCTACGCAGCTTAACCTTCACAAACTCCCACCAGTCACTTACCCTTCCGAAGAATCTCTTTTCCTCCGTCTAGGTGGCATAGGCTTCTCGGAGTTCCCCCATCAATTCCTCGTTTTCCAGCAGGGTGCTATTCAGCTTCCAGGAACCCGGTCCGCGGGCAAAGCCCTCACCCAGGTCACCCCGAAAGTGAATAGCCCTGTGGTCAGAGAAAAAGCAGGGGACCATGGAGAACTCACGATGCTTGACTGTTCTTGAAGTGAGCACGAAGTCAATCCTGGAACGCACAGATCCATCGGGTCGGCACCACGAATAGTTCACGGTCCCTTTCCCTATGGATCCCACGGCGTCCCGCAGGGAGGCCTCCGAGATCATCTCCTTGAGCAGCCTAGAAGTAGCATCAAGTTTTGCATATATGCTGGAGCTGCGCCCATCCTCCTCGATCGGACAGTTAAAATCACCGCCGATCACTACTGTTCTGGTGGTGACGAGTTGGGTCCGCAGGGTCTGGAAAAGTTCCAGCCGCGCATTCTTGTCTGGGGGGGCGTACACGTTGATGAGCCTAACTGGCTCTTCCACCCACGAGCCGTCTATGACCAAAAGACGGCCACAGACTAGCTCATGGATAGAGTCAACCGTGAAACGCCCACCCCTGACCAGGATGGCAACGCCTGCAGACTTGCAATCGCCACCCCCGGACCAGTAGGAGGGACCCAGGGTCCACTGGGAGGACAGATGAGTGTACCTCCTCAAGGGAGGAAGGGCGCACTCCTGAAGCATGTAGACATCACTCTGCTGACTTGAAAGAAAGGTCAGGACCGCTTGCCTTCTAGATGTATCCTTGATACTCCTCACATTAATGGAAAAGATTGAGATCTCAGCCATAATGAAAAAGGGTATGAGGGTCTAGTTAACAAGGGTCCGAACTTACCTCCCCGGAGGGGGGGGTGGCTCTTCCGTTGCGTCTTCTGCCTGTCCTGTGTCCTGGGCCAGGCCCAGCTCCTCAAGGACAGACTCCATCATCTGCTGGCTGATGTGGACGTTGGGGGGGAGGTCATGCTCAGGGTCGACCACGATCTCCTCCCCTTCCTCCTCCTCTCCTGCAGACTCTAGGTCCTCCACTACTTGCTCGTAAAATAGCTAGTATGTAAAACTTAAGGGAGGTGTCAAAGATTGAAAACCAGAGATGCTCTATTGATAGAAATGGGATACATCCCATTCAAAGCGGAGTCCTAAGGGGGATCTAGTATTTAATAGGAGGATCCAACGGACTTCCCTCTTACATAAAATGTTGAATTTATCACCACCTCTGGGCGGTTTAGCTATTTTATCGATGCCTTGATTCACTAGGCTAGGTGTATCTTTATGATGGACACTGTTCCAATGTCTAGCGACACTGGTGGCATGGTTCTTTTCAATATCGTAAAGGTGGTCGTGGAGACGGTCCTTAAAGTGGTGTTCCACCCATAAAACATAAAATGCTTTACTGTGCTGGAAATCCATCATAAATAACGAATTGGATAAAAAAAAAAAATGTCACTTACCTTGTTTTCCTTGTTGCTATGTGGTCCCTCGAAATCTGCCCCTTCTCCTGCCTGGGCTGAAGACGTCACTTCCCTCATCTCCACCGTTCGCTAGTGCTCCTGGGAGATGTGTGTCACCATTTCCCATGAGGCACTAGGCAGACTTGAGGGCTAAAATCGCGTTATTTTAAAATCGGAAGTGACGCGATTTTATGTGTATTCCGGCGCCATGTTTGAAATGGGAATCCCTTTGTTTTCATCTGAACAAGGGAACATGTGCTAGCAGAGAGAGAGTGAACAGCTGAGGAGAAGGACGTGTGCCGAGGAGCTCCAGCAAACAGCAAAATCTATTGCTTTTTCCTTAGCAGCATTTATAAACCAACAAAACGTAAGTAATATTTTTTTTTTTACCTTGGTGTATTTATTTGGTATATATTTGTCAAAAGTTTTCAATTATATATATATATATATATATATATATATATATATATATATATTTTTTTTTTTTTTTTAATAGCGTTCACAATATTATTTTTTTTATTTTATTAACAAATTTGTATTAATGAGTAATCATTTAATCACAGTTATATGTATGCCTTAGTGTTTAAAAGTGATTTTCTATTCCCTTTAATGTTGTTTTTTGTTTGTTTTTTGTGTTTTTTTTTTAAGCAATGTATTTTTGTCTTGATACATACGTTTTAATTTTTTTTTTTTACATGCTCTTTTTATTTTTAATTTTATTTTTTTTTATATTTAGCATATTTTTTTATATTTTATATTCCAGACTAATTTCATATCCGATACTAAATACAGTGTTTTTTTTCAAGAAAAATAACAAAGTGATTCAATTGGCAGGTAAGCATTTTTAAAAAAGATATAATATTCTTTTTTTTTTTTTGTTTTTTTTTTTGTGTTGTTACAGTACCTATTTGCGATCTAGTCTGCTCTATTCCACCATTTCTCATTCACTCCTAACTTCTACCTTCTTGCTCAAACCCTCCCACCTCCCTGTTCACTCCCTCCCACCTCCCTGTTCACTCCCTCCCACCACTCAGTTCAATTCTACCCACCGTCCTGCCCACTTACTCCCACCACTCATCTCACTTCCTTCCACCAGCCTGCCCACTTGCTCCCACCAGCCTGCCCACTTGCTCACACCACTCATCTCACTTCCTTCCACCAGCCTGCCCACTTGCTCACACCAGCCTGCCCACTTGCTTTTCCCTAGACAGCTCACTTCCTTCCACCAGCCTGCCCACTTGCTCCCACCAGCATGCCCACTTGCTCCCACCACTCATCTCACTTCCTTCCACCAGCCTGCCCACTTGCTTACACCAGCCTGCCCACTTGCTTTTCCCTAGACAGCTCACTTCCTTCCACCAGCCTGCCCACTTGCTCCCACCAGCATGCCCACTTGTTCCCACCACTCATCTCACTTCCTTCCACCAGCCCGCCCACTTGCTCCCACCAGCCTGCCCACTTGCTCCCACCACTCAGCTAACTTTATTGCACTATCCTGCACACTTGCTCACACCAGCCTGCCAACTTACTGCCACCACTCCGCTCACTTCCTTACACCAGCCTGCTTACTTGCTCCCACCACTGCGCTCACTTCCTTACACCAGCCTGCCTATTTGCTCACGCAACGCATCTCACTTCCTTCCACCAGCCTCCCCACTTGCACCCACCACTCAACTCACCTCCTTGCACCAGCCTGCCCACTTGCAACCCACCACTCAGCTAACTTTATTGCACTATCCTGCCCACTTGCTCCCACCAGCCTGCCCACTTGCTCCCACCACTGCGCTCACTTCCTTACACCAGCCTGCTTACTTGCTCCCACCACTGCGCTCACTTCCTTACACCAGCCTGCCTATTTGCTCATGCAACGCATCTCACTTCTTTCCACCAGCCCGCCCACTTGCACCCACCACTTATCTCACTTCCTTGCACGAGCCTGCCCACTTGCTCACACCAGCCTGCCCACTTACACCCACCGGCCAGCTCACTTACTTGCACCATCCTGCCTACTTGCACCCACCACTCAGCTCACTTGCTCCCACCAGCCTGCCCAGTTGCTCCCACCACTCAGCTAACTTTATTGCACTATCCTGCCCACTTGCTCCCACCAGCCTGCCCACTTGCTCCCACCACTGCGCTCACTTCCTTACACCAGCCTGCCTATTTGCTCACGCAACGCATCTCACTTCCTTCCACCAGCCCGCCCACTTGCACCCACCACTTATCTCACTTCCTTGCACGAGCCTGCCCACTTGCTCACACCAGCCTGCTCACTTACTTGCACCATCCTGCCTACTTGCACCCACCACTCAGCACACTTGCTCCCACCAGCCTGCCCAGTTGCTCCCACCACTCAGATAACTTTATTGCACTATCCTGCTCACTTCCTTGAACCAGCCTGCCCACTTGTACACACCACTCAGATCACTTCCTTCCACCAGCCCGCCCACTTGCTCCAACCAGCCTGCCCACTTGCTGCCACCACTCAGCTCACTTCCTTGCACCAGCCAACCCACTTGCTCACACCACTCAGCTCACTTCCTTGCACCATCCTGCCCACTTGCTCCCACCAGCCTGCCCACTTGCTCACAACACTGATCTCACTTGCTTGCACCAGCCTACCCACTCACACCAAACAGTCTGCCCACAACCACACACCTCCATGCTCACTACAATCCACCAACTGTCTCTATTACAAATCACAATCATGATCAATACCACCCACCTTACTGCTTACTATAACCCAATTCCTCTACGAAGTTTCTTCTCTCACTGCTATGATTATTTGTTCTACCCTCCCTAACACATCTCTCATACACACTGCTTCTCTTCCTCCTCACAATCACCTCTGACTCCCAACCATCGTGGCTCGAATCCTTGCAAATGTTAAATATTTATATCGTTTTTTGTATTTTCACTAGATTTATATTTTTTCTGTTATTTAGGTAATACAGATCCTGAGGCACTGTTATTGTACACCATTCATCACATTTCTTTACTTTACAGTCCAGGTAGGAATATTTTTTTTTCTTTATATCCCTATAAGCATATTTTTAAGATTTTTTTTTATTATGTATAATTTTTTATGATAAATTTAATTCTTTTTTATTTTTCTTTCTTATTCTCTAGATTGCAAAGACAATTGGATTTGATTTTTATCAAAACCAAGCTAAAGGGAAATGTATATTATATTATAATGTTGAATATATTTATATCTGCGATATGTATTGTTTTTTTATATGTTATATTTATGTTTTTTATTCTTGATCTTTTCTCTCTACATAGCGCCTCTCTCTTTTTTTTTTCTATTGATCGGTATTCGTTTGTTATTTTTCTTTATTTTTCATATTATTACTCTCCTTTTCTGGTTCATTTGTTCATCTGGCTATCTTTTCTCTCGTTTGAAATAATTATATTTTTAGACCACTCCATCCTATAAACTTTTTTTTTGGGGGGGGGTTTTAGAAGTCCTTATTATCTTTATAATGGTTATTTATTGTTTGCTCTTCTTTTTTTTGTTTCCCAACTCACTTTTCTCTCTATCTCTATTATTTTTTTAGTTTAAATTGCTCGTTATTTTTTACTTATCGGACTCGCTATTCTCTCTTTCCTTATGGTACACTTTATCTTCTAACTTGACCAACTGTTTTGGCTCACTCATTTCTCATTCTCTCTTTTGATCTTCTATATTTCTTTGTCTTTTTCTGATTTTTTTTTCTCATGTGATCTTTATAATTTTTTAAAGCGGAGTTCCACACAAAAATGGAACTTTCTGCTTTTTGGAACCCTTCCCCCCTCCGGTGTCACAATTGGCACCTTTCAGGGGGGAGGGGGGTGCAGATACCTGTCTAAGACAGATATTTGCACCCACTTCCGGCATAAACTCCCGCGGGAGGCTATGCCTCTTCCCGTCCCCACCGCGCTGTCTGCTGGGACACACACGGGTCCCAGAGACAGCGGGGACCAGTTAGGAAGCGCAGCGCAACTCGCGCATGCGCAGTAGGGAACCCCTCACCTAGGATGGCGGCGGCAGCTGCCGAGAACCGAGTCGGTTCTCGGCGTCGCCTGCCGACATCGCTGGACCCTGGGACAGGTAAGTGGCCATTTATTAAAAGTCAGCAGCTGCAGTTTTTGTAGCTGCTGGCTTTTAATTTTTTTTTTTTTTGGCGGTTTAGGTGGACCCCCGCTTTAAGCAGTTGTATTCAGTTGCTCTTGATTGCTCAACTTTAACGTTATTAGTCTCTAGCCTATTTGATTATCTAAAGGTTTTATTTTAATGCATAGTTCGCGCTTTTTTGTGCTATCGCTTGCTCTTCTCTACTTTTATTTCATTATATTAATTGCTCTTTTCTCTTTCGCTTTCTTTGGTTTGGTCTTCTCCCCCCCCCCTTTTCTTTTACTAGCTTTTCTCTCGTATTTTCTTTTAGTCGTTCAAATCTATCTTTTGTTTTCTCCTAGGGCTCTTTCACACGGACATGTACGAGTGTAGAGCCCCCTCTGCTCAGTGGGGGATTGCTCCGTGGATCCCCGCTGAGCAGGCAGATGACAGGTCTGTCTCTGCACACTGTGCAGGGACTCTCCTCTATGGGGGATCAGATGATAACGGACTATAGAGTCCGTCATCACACGATCCGATCCACAAAACCAATTGAAATGTAGGTTTTTCCTCCCTTAGGCCCCTTTCACACAAACGATCCGTTATGGTCCACCTGTCAGTTTTTTTGGGCGGACCTGAAAAGACCCTCCATAGACCTTGATGGAGCGTTGGAATTCAGCGCTGACATGTCCGCTGACATCCGACCCGCTCTGATCCGAAAAAGTGTAACGTAGGAAAAACCTAATTTTCCGTCCGTTTCCCATCCCCCATAGGGGAGAGCGGCACTCTGACAGGTCCGATGCTGCACAGTGTGTAGCGACGGACCTGTCATCTTCCTGCTCAGTGGGGATCGGCGGAGCGTCCCCCACTGAGCAAGCGGATGTTCACGGGGCGGATCATCACTGATCCGCCCCATGTGAAAGAGCACTTACACTTTTTCTCATGGGAGCGGGTCCGATGTTAGCGGACATATCACTGCTGACATACGATGCTCCATAGAGGTCTATGGATGGTCCGCTCAGGTACGTCCAAAAAAGAGAAAGGCGGACCTTTACGGATCGTTCGTGTGAAAGAGGGATTACTTGTTTTTTAAAATTTAGTTTTACTAAAATTTAATTAATTTATGTCTGCCTTGCTCATCTTTACTTGTAAATCTTTTTCTTGTTTGCTTTTATCTATTTTTTATTATTTTAGCTAGCTATGTCTTCTCGGCATCATTCATCAATCAATCGCTATTCTGACTCTATCATAATTAGTTTAGCTTTCTCTTATCTCTTTTTTTTTTAGTTCACTCTCTATCAACTGTTCTTCTCTCTTTATATTTAGTTTTTTAATAATGTTTTAAGTTGGTTGGTTTAATTGGTTGGTTTAATTATTTATGTATTAAATTGTATATTTAGATATATATTTTTAAGTTTAGTTATTTATTATTATTTAATTTATTATCTCTCTCATTTTTGCTGTACAAATATTTTTAAATATTGTTATTGTTATTGAATTAATAAATATAAATATATTGCATTTAAAAATTAATAAAATATACTTTAATTTATCATATATAGTGTTTGTTTGTATTTTTATATGTCTTTTTATGTTCATATGTTGATATTTACATGTTACTTTATTTTATAAGTTGTTATTTATTTTGCTTTGACATTATACCGTTATTTAAAATTTTTAAATATAATTTAACAGAAGAATTATTATTTTAAATTCTATATTTAATAACAACAAAAAATAAATTAGACAATATATACACTTTTGAGTTAATACCTATATAGATTTTAAAAAAAAAATATTATAGAAATATGTATATTTTATAATCAAATCCAAAAATTGACCAATAACAGTTTTATTACATAATTCTAATTAGTCACGGTAATATGAAAATTTGGAGCGTGTATAATTCCTTTTATACTTATTCAAAATTAGACATCAAAAAAGGTAATATATTTTTGTTTTTTTTTATGTGTTTGTTTGTAAACGTTTGTCAGTGTGTTTGTGTGTTTTTACGTATAAGTATGTTATTTGTGTGTGTGTGTGTGTGTGTGTGTGTGTGTATATATATATATATATATATATATATATATATATATATATATATATATATATATGTATATGTATTTTTTTGTGTGTATGTAGGAATAGATAGAAATAGAATAAATGATTACATATATTTTACATAAATCTATGTATGTGTGTTTGTCTATCTATCTAATTTCTATATATCAATAATTATATATAAATACCAAATATAATAAATAAATATATATATATATATATATATATATATATATATATATATATATATATATATATATATATATATATATATATATATATATATATATATATATATATATATTTAATTTTTTTTTTTTTTAAATTAAATTATAATGGATATAATTGAAATGGTTTTTATATATTCTAAATAAAAATAATATTTTTCTACTTTTGTATTCCTAGAAATGCCGAACTGCTTTGTACCGAATTGCTGCCATTATAGTGGTAAATTATCTAGTCCACCAAATATAACATTGTATCGTTTCCCAAAAGATTGCAATGAAATCAAAATTTGGTTGGAGCACACAGGCATGGAACATTCTTTGATTGATAAGTTTTCTGCGCTGATATTGGCAGACAAAAGAGGAGATTTTTTTCGCATATGTTCCCAACATTTCGCATCAGATTGTTTTTATATTGAGGGAACAAGAAGAAAATTAAAAACAGGATCAATACCGACTATTTTTACAGCGATTCCAACAACATCCAAAAGTTATGAAGAAAAATGGGAAAATAGACTGTCAAAAATAGCTCGGAAAGAGTTAATGATGTCGGCCAGTTCAACATCTGCTTCATTTTACAAAAAAACATGCAACTGTGACTGTCATAAGAAAAAAGAATCTAATACAGTGACAATGAATGATGTGGGTACGCAAACAGGCATGTTTGATTTTCCATCTTTTGAATCTGATGAAACTTACATTAAAATAGCGGACGAAAGATTAGTCAATTTAGATCATTCGTATTTTGAGCAAGAGTTAATGCGACCACTTGATGCCTCAACACCAGACTTTCATTCCAAATCTAAAAGTCTCCGATCTTCAAAAATTTTGGAAACTACTGATACAGAAGATTTGGATCCATTGCTCCCAACATCACCTACAGTATTTGATATTCCATCACAAACTGGAAATAAAGAAAAGGCAATTCCTGCTACTGATATCGAAAGTCCAATCGCTGTCAAAAAAAGAAAACTGGCATATGAAGAAGACACAAGTTTTCACTTATCTGATTTTGACACCCCTCAAAAAAGTGACTACACGTTAAATGAGAGTGTAATTGATACACAAACTGTAGAAAGAATTAATGATCCTGTTAACTTGGTGAACGAACAAAAATGTATTGTATTCGAAACTTGTCTCGATACATTGCTTTTTCAAATGCAATGTCCCGACCAGACATGCTTTTCTAAAATTAAGACACTTGAAAAGAAAATAGTTGGTACAATGCTGTCTGTCTTTTCTACCTGTACTGCATTGCATCGCTTGAAACTTTGGGAAAGCCAGCCAAAGATAAAAAATTACGCTGCAGGTAATATTTTACTTGCAGGCGCAATTTGTTTGTCAGGTGGAAGCTTTCTAAAGGTTAATGTTTAATCTTAGTGGAATAGTGATGTTTGGAAAATCGTCCTATAACCTAGCCAAAAAAAAGAATATTTATCCTTCCATTGATCACAGCTGGAAGGAAAATTGTCAAAAAGTGAAAGAGGAATTGACAGGAACCTCGTTATTCCTCATCGGTGATGGACAATGTGACAGCCCCGGGTTTAGTGCTAAATACACCACATATACGTTTATGGATATCTATTCAAAAAAAATTGTGGATTTTGAATTGGTGCAGGTGTCCCAAACAACATCCTCGGTTGCCATGGAAAAATTGGCCTTTACCAAAAGTCTGGACAGAATACTGGAAAATGGATTTGATGTTCAGTTTGTAGGCACTGATAGGCACACGGGAATTCGGAAACTATTGACTACAGCAAAATATGAAAAAATAAATCATCAATTTGATATTTGGCATTACGTTAAAAATTTAAAAAGGAAATTGATGCAAATCTCCAAAAAAAAAGATTTTCGTCCAATTAAACCGTGGATTGGAGCCATATTGACCCATTTCTATTGGTGTAGCAGAAATTGTGATGGAAAAGAGGATGTTTTCAAAAATCGATGGGAATCTCTGCTACATCATATAGTAAATGAACATACGTGGACAGTTGGAGAAATGCAACATCATTGCCTACATGATGATCTCAGTATTCATTGTCCAAAGATTCCATGGCTAAAAAAAAACACACCTGCATTCGATTCATTATCTACAATTATAATGGACCCTCAAATAGATAAAGATCTAAAGCATCTGACATATTTCTGCCAAACTGGTACTATTGAGACATACCACAGCATGATGCTCAAATTTCGACCTAAGAGGATTCATTATAAATATGATTCCATGGAGGCTAGAACCCGATTGGCTGCATTGCAACACAACTTCAATGTTGGAAGAAAACTTGCAACAGTAAAAAAAATTGATGACAGTGGTGAGGTGTTTCAAGTGGAGCGGAAAAATTTAGAGTTCCCTAGAGGACGGAAAAAATGGATAGTTAGAAACGTGTACGAAAACATGTCTAATGAACATTCCAAAACTATTTTAGGTAACATGATGGCTATCATAGAGGGAACCTTGATTAGTACATGGAAATCTAAAAATGTGCTATTTCCCAAAAACATTGCCACAGAAGAAAGGCCGGAAACCAGTGCTGCAATAGCAAAGCACAGAACAAGATTTCCCATTGTTTAAGATATCTTATTTTTTTTTATGTGTTCTTTTATCTACGGTACATACATCTTTGTAATTTTGTTAAAGTTTATGGTTTTAAATGTTATCGACGGTTGAAAAATAAATTGGTTTATAGTGTTTGCACATTGAACTTGGATATATATTTTTTTTAAATCAGTATATACAATTTTTTTATTTGCACTAAATCTAAAAATGTTATTAATAAATTTAATTTTTTTTATAACAAAAATATCAAGAAAATGAATAAACATTAGCAGTAAATAAAGCACACACTAATTATTTATAGAATAAACTTTTATTTAATAATAAATAAACAAAAATACACAAATTTAAAATTAACCATAAAAATAATTTATTTTTTTATTTAATAGAAAGCCATTTCAGAAGCATCATAATCATTTGAGTAAAGAAATCCAACATATGATCCATTTGGATCAGGAAAAACATGTCTCACTGCATTAACAGCACAAGAAGGTATAACCCTTCTGTTTCCCTTTCCTAAAATCCCATAAATCCAAGCGATGAACATTCGATATGCTGTTTTACGTAATCTCCTGGAATAAATAAAACAAACATGTAAAATTATTATCTAAAAAAAAATATTTAAAAAAAAAAAAAAGTCATGAAATTCATAAATATAAATATTATCAGCTTACGGATTTACTCAAAATAATCTATATTTCAAAAGAGAAAAAATACATGAAAGATAACTAATGACCTGTTGTTATTGGCATCTACAATCGGGATATTATCCAGATGAATCGCGATATTCGCTATCCTCACATGTTCATGGTGCACAATTTGCGAAAGAAATGTATCTGCCTGCGTAATGCATTGATGTCCCTCTGGTATGCAAGCATCAACCGCATCAACTTCACGGCAACAGATCGACTCAACTTGTGTGGGCATTTTTATGCACCTTTCACACGAACACCAATTGGTATTGCCTATTCTTTCTGTTTCGGTTACTTCAGTGTCTTCTGTTGAAGATCCATCGCTAGTCGAGGATATGGTGGGATTATTTGGGAAAGCCGGATCATTTTCTGGTGCTGGATACCTAGCCCAGATTTTCTTTATAAGCAATCTTCGCTATGAGTAAATAATAAAAACAAAAAATTATTTTAGAATAATTTATTTTTGTATTAATTACATTTATTTATTTTGAACATTTAGCAAACAAGCATGTTTTGATCATCAGTTATGTGATGTGAAGAGGCTTTGATGATGTATACTAAAAGAATGCATTGATTGTCAACAATAAGGCGGGACTGATGGGCACCGATGGCCTGCACTGAGAGGAACTGATAATACCGCATTGGTGAGCACTGACAGTCAGAAATGGTGTGCACTGTTACGTGCAACTGGTGGTCAAATTGAGGTGTCAGCGATGGTTAGCACTGAAGGTCACTGCTGGGCATTGACTGAGGGGCAATGATCAGCACTAGATCTTGACCGGGATAGGCAGCTGTGAAAGGTGGCAATGAGGAGTTACTGTTTGGAATATTTGTTTAGAATTTATTGGTTGCACAGTTTTCAAACGGTGTGCACTGATTTGAGTCAATGTGGTTAGTGGTGGCCACAGATTATGAGGAAACATTTTTTTACCTCTTGGGGACGAAATCACCCTGCCAAAAAACTGCTTAGATAAATATTTTTATACTCATGCTATCAGCGTGAGTCTAATAATAATAAAATCACTATTTTTTATAATCACGTGATCATCTGTCATGTACTTACATGTGATGACATGGCAAGGGGCCGTGATCACCCAAGTTTCAGTGATTGGTTCAGAAATTCTTATTTTTTAATGGTTGAATTAAGACACCAGTCAATCCATTTATATATAAAGGAGGTTGGTTTTTGTGTCTTAAATTGACGCTATCCCTACCGACATTCTTCACTAACAAAAGGGAGAACACAATAGATCAGGGGTGTACTAAAATTTTTCAAAGAGGGCCAGATTTTATTAAATGAACATGCGTGAAGGCCGACCGTTTTGCCTGAAATTCTATGAACCATAAAAATTTGGTCTAAGTGTGTTCGTTCGAGCACTAATACACTGCCCAACAAGAATTCTCCTGCCTTTGTGGCTGTGTGTGTGTTGAAGAGATGAGCTTGGCCGTGTTATTTGGATATACCCTATTTATCGGCGTATAACACGCACCTGCACTTTAAGAGGGATGTTTCATGAAAAAATAAATTAATATTTTTAATAAAAGAACTGTGAAGCAAAATAAGGGACAGTGCCCATCAGCAGATCCTCAATTACCATGAATGCAGCACCCACCATTGACAGGAATGAACCCACCATTGCCAGGAAGGCAGGACCCACCATTGCCATGAATGCACCCACCATTGCTAGGAATGCACCCATCTTTACCATGAATGCAGCACAGACCATTGCCAGGAATGCACCCACAATTGCCAGTAATGTACCCACCATTGCCAGTAATGCACTCAACCATTACCATCAGCGCAGCCCTGTAGGGCACATGGAGGGGGTATGACGAGCGCCAAAGATATCCTACAGGAGAATCTCCTGTTTACACAGCGGCCTCTTTAAGAAAAAGTCCCGCCTCCTTTGATGGACAGAACAGTCATCCAATGGCAGCGCCAGAGACGGGACTTCCTATTACAGAGGCAGCCGTGTAAAAAGGAAATACTAATATTGTGTGCACTGCGCTCGTCCCGCCTCCTCCCTCCGAGGCAGCCAGCCTATATATCTTTTGTGGCCCCGGCGCTGGGCGATCGTCGGGGGCCACAAAAGATATACATGTTTAGATAACCAAGCGGGTCGTTCAAACCCGGACTGCGGGCCGTCCAAAGTCCGCGGGCTGGACTTTGGACATGCCTGCAATAGATATACTGCCAATTTGGAGAGAAGCCATCAAAACTACAAGCATGAGATAAAATTTTACATCTATAGAGAGATATTATATATATATATATATATATATATATATATATAATCTATCTTTAGATATACCGTATTTATCGGCGTATAGCACGCACTTTTTTCCCCTTAAAATCAGGGGAAAATCGCAGGTGCGTATTATACGCCGATCCCCTGCGATCCGGAGCTGTCAGATTTTCAAAATCGCCAACCGCGATATGAAAATGGCGCCGCCGGCGACGAAATACACAGTGCCAGTCCTCGGCTCTTCTCGGCCACTTTCGTCTTCACTCGAGCGCCGCCCGAACCTAGCCGAGTGTACTCGGCTAGGTTCGGATAGCTCCGCTTGGGACTACGAGTGGAGCCAAAAGTAAACGAGAGCCGCCGAAAAGAGCCGAGGACAGGCTCTGTGTATTTCGGCGCCGGCGGCGCCATTTTCAAATCGCGGTCGGCGATTTTAAAAGACAGGATGGCAGGGGTCACAGGATGCAAGGCTGCATTGGGGAAGGCTGCACTGGGGAAGGCTGCACTGACAAGGCTGCACTGACATGGCTGCACTGACATGGCTTCACTGACAAGGCTGCACTGAGAAGGCTGCAATGATGGGCATTTAAATGTAAGGTTTTTTTCCTTCAACTTCCCTCCTAAAAGTTTTTATTTCCTTAAAATTCCCTCCTAAATTGGGGTGCGTGTTATACGCCGGTGCGTGTTATACTCCGATAAATACGGTAAGTGAGATTTTCATGTATATTTTTTTTGTGTGTGTGTGTGTGTGTGTGTGTGTGTGTGTATATGTAAATATACAACCTGATAAGGTCAGGGATTTAATTTAGAGTTCTCACTTAATATAATGCCTACGTGTAAATCTGTTATGAATGTAACTTTTGGCTGTTGAACTCAGTTGAAGCTGCTTTTGTTTTCTTGTAACTGTATTACCATGGTGTTGAAGCTTGTGTTCGTAGCCCAGGTGACTCCTGTTGTTGTTTACCCTTGCCCTTTGTGGGGGTTGTGCTAATGCTATTGTTTGTATAATTGCCTATAAAAGGCCTTTGAAAGAGTAAAGACAGTAGTCCATTATGCTCAAGAACTGATACACGGATTTCTGACTCTGTGTCTTAATTCCTATAGAAGCAATAATTTGACAAAGCAATATAAACTTAAAGCAACTTATTTAAAAGTTGAACCTAACATTTTGGCGCCCGGAGCAGGGACTCACCAATGATACTACAAGAGGTGGCTGAGCTACGCTGACGGAACAAAAAGGAATAGGCATTCCGGGAACCACAGATTAAAAAAACCTGGCCAGGTAAGAAAAAGCTTTATTTTTCTTATATTCTGTGCTCCCCTGATTTGTGCCTATCCGTTCTGTCAGTTACGGTTCTCCTGGTTTTAAAACACCAGCCTCTGTAGTGGTGAGTCTAGAATTACTGCATATTTTAGTTTATATTGCTGGAATTATTTGTTTGTTTTGTTGTCTGTGTCTGTCTTGTTGAGAAAGTGAATGAGCCTTGTCAAGGATGGTATGAGTTAGAAGGGGATTGCCGAACTAAGCAACGGAATGCGCCTTACCTCACATGATTGGGAACTTGAGGGCTTGTGAGCTTGGGGGTCTGACGCTTATGCTTAACCTCACATCTAACTCATAAACCATAGACGGGTTGAGAGTATAAGCCCTGTCTGCTCCATAAAGCAGGGATAAGAGTGTATGAGAGGGATTCCCAGATACGGGGAGGGAATAAGATCTCCAAAAGTCCGGAGATCTAGTCGGATACCTGGCCACTTAAAGGAATGCTTGTATATGTTGTAGCCGCATTTTTGTATATGTTGTAGCCGCATTCTGGTTTGTTATTGGGCTAGCATATAAAGTAATTATTTGTTATTGGGCTAGCATATAAAGTAATTCGATTTCAGAAATCTCATTCCGGAAGAGGTTTTTAGTATTCTAGCACCCTAGGAGGAAGGCAACGAGGAACTAGTGTAACTTAGCTGGTTTGTTATTGGGCTAGCATATAAAGTAATTATTCATTCTTGTATATGTTGTAGCCGCATTATATTGTACACTAAGTGTCCCACACGCTACCTAGGCAGGACTGTTAGAATGGGCCAGAGGAACACAAAACCCCGTCAGGGAATAGTGGCGCACTATACGGTGCCACAGATAATTAAGAACATTTATGGGAAAACCGAAGCACAGGACTTAAAGGATGTCCTTCGTAAATTTAAGGTGAAAGGAGCAGCGGGCTTAGACCCGGATGTATGGAGTGAAATAAAAAGGGACAGACAAGGAGAGGTGTTAGAGAAGCAATGGATGCGTCAGGTTCAATGCTTAATTAAGGTCTCAAATAGAGCGAAAGAAGAGGGGTGGAAGTATAATCCAGATTGTGATGGTTGGGATATGAAAGATAGAAGAACAAAAAATGTCGAGGCTCCCAGCTCAGCCATCCCACCCCCATACACTGACGTAGAACGCAAACCACACAAGATATATCCAGGACTTGAGGGGAGAGGATGGGTTTGTCAGGATTGTGGAGCACAAAACCCAGAATGGGCAGCAGAATGTGTGCATTGTGGGGCACAAAAACCTCATCCAGAAACTGTAGCTCCCGTACGCACTGATACACGCATTGTTCAGGTAAACAATCCAGAATTTGGACAAGCAGCCCATCCAAATGCCCCACCTACTGTCACTCGTAGAATGCAAATAAGGACTTGGGCACCATGGTCGGCAGACACCCTTATGGCATTAATACAGAGCGCCCCAGACCCGGTAGCAAAGCCAGCTGCTTTTTGTAGATTTGTGACACAGTTAATGAATACACATGAAGCGACCTGGCAGGATGGGGAGGATCTATGCAGACACAAAATGACTCTGACCCTGTTTAACCAGTTTATGACAGAAATAGGTCCACACAGACCTGCAGGACAAGTTGATGGGGAGGGCAACCTGGAGGCAGGACATGTCAGACATATAGACTCAAGGGCCCCTTTTATTGCTAGATTAGAAGCTTTTTGTCAGGCAAAACAACAGGAGAGGGGGTCCATATCACCCATGAAGCAAATGCCAGGACAGACTGTATCGGAATTTTACTTATCTATGGAAAGTATGATGGCAGATGAGGGATTGGACTTGGCCCTGCCAGTCACAATCCGAGCCTTCAATAGACAATTTATGGAGGGATTAATTCCACGGATAAGTGAGAGACTGAAAGCCTGCACACCAGAGTGGAGGGCAACTAGAGATAGAGGGACGTTGTTACAAAAAGCGCAAGGCATAGAGGCGGACTTAGCAGAAACCAAAGGGAGGAAATCTCATGCTATCAACGCACTCGGGGGTCCCCAAGAGCAAGGTAGAGGTTCCTTTCGCAAACCCCTTACCTGTCACTACTGTAACAAGATTGGTCACATCAGACGCAACTGTAGGAAAAGAATAAGGGATGAAGGAGAGGAAGGTGTTGATTCTCCAGTTAATTAGAGAAGGAACCAGCCCAGGGACAACAAAAATAGTCATATCAGGCAGCAGGGAGATGGTCCACGAGCATGACTCACCCCGGTTTTAGAAAAATCCAAAACAACAATGCTTAAGACAAATATAACGGTTGGTAATAAGAAAATCTCTTGTTTAGTCGATACAGGAGCTTCACGCTCGTTACTTTCTGACTCTGAACTACTCCCTGGCCAAAAATCACCTGACACTTTACTAATAACTGGATATGATGGCATTTTAGCCGACGCCCCGCTTACAAAACCTCTGAAAGTTAAAGTAGGAAACCACATGTTCCTTTCACGCTTTCTGGTATCCAGAGGAGCCCCCACTAATTTGTTAGGAGCTGACATTTTGCAGAAAATAGGAGCTAACATTACCTATCACCCAGATGGCACTGTCACCTTAGCTATAGGGGATAATCAAGAACACATGGAGATGTGTAACCTGATACAATACCTAGAGGAGGAATCGGAATTGTCCGGCCCACCTCCTTCAGACTTAGATCAGATTTTGTCGTCCCTTCCAGGAGAACTATGGGAGAAACATCCAGCTGATGTTGGACTTTTGCCCATACCTCCGGTTACCCTACAGCTGATTCCAGGAGCAGTGCTTCCCCAACAAAAGCAGTATCCACTTAGTGCACCTCAAGAGGCGGCCATAGAAATGCAGGTCCAATCCTTCTTAAAAAGTGGAGTTCTAAAAGAGGTAAAATCACCGGCAAACACTCCCTTGTACCCGGTTAAAAAGAAATTAGTAGCCGGTAGTCCGGTTAAGTATAGAATGGTCCAAGACCTTAGAGCGGTCAACAAAATACTAGCCCCGATGACACCTTTAGTACCCAATCCACATACATTACTGTCACAAATACCATCAACCAGTATGTACTTTACGGTTATAGATTTAGCGAATGCTTTCTTTTCCGTCCCGCTTGCTGAAGAATGCCAACTTTGGTTCGCATTTTCAATAAAAAATCGGCAACTAACCTGGACACGCCTACCTCAGGGTATGGTGCATTCACCTACCTTGTATTCGCGAGCATTGCAAACGGTGTTGGGAGAATGGGTACCACCAGATTCCTGTGTATTGTTACAATATGTGGATGATTTATTGTTATGCTGCCCTGACAAGGAAACTTGTTTGGCCACCACCCTTAATTTGTTGCGATTTTTGGCAGAAAAAGGTTGCAAGGTTAATAAGAAAAAGTTACAAGTGTGTCAGGAAAAAGTTATCTTTTTGGGACATTGTATATCACAGGGTACGAGACATCTCACTGAGGAGAGGGTTCAAGTGATAAAGGGAATGTTACCCCCACGGAATTTCAAACAATTGCGTATGTTTTTAGATATCGTGTCATATTGTAGACAGTGGATACCACATGCTAGCGCTTTGATGCAGCCATTATACGATTGTTTGAAAATTGTACCGTATGTGCTTACAGAAGTAGCATATGAGTCGTTTATCACTTTGAAAAAGTTGTTGATTTCTGCCCCAGCTATTGGTATACCAGATTACACCAAGATATTTAATCTGTACATTGCTGAGATCACTGGACATGCCACAGGTGTTCTGACACAGGCACATGTAAAACAAAGACCAGTCGCTTACTTTTCAGCAGCATTAGATCCAGTATCTAGAGGTTCACCGTCCTGTGTACGGGCGGTAGCTGCAGTGTCAATTATCATAGATAAGTCATCAGAGATTGTTCTAGACAATCCAGTCGTAGTGCATACCACACATGACATACATGCAATCTTGTCTCAGGTACAGCCCAAACACATTTCAATGGCTAGGCAATTAAGATTACAGTGTACTTTACTCTTACCTCCAAATGTTACTTTTCAGCGCTGTACAACCTTAAATTTGGCCACCTTTTTGCCTCTTCAGTCACCAGATTTGGCAAGGGGGAATGATAGTGCTAATAGTACTAGTGAGAAAGGAAATGAGGAAACTGACACTCTTTTGTTTAAGGAAGTAAATGAACACGATTGTTTTCAGCTCATGGAACAGGAGACAATGGGATTCCCACACGTTACAGATACACCAATTTTAAACGCTGAGCACACTTTGTACATAGATGGTAGCAGGTTTGCTGATGACAAGGGTAAATATCACACAGGGTATGCTGTAGTGACTGATACACAGGTAATTGAAGCACAGGCCTTACCAGCCCACACGTGAGCACAGGAAGCAGAATTAAAAGCTTTAGAACAAGCTCTAGAATACTTAAAAGAACGAGAAGGGAATATTTACACTGACTCTGCCTACGCTTATGGTGTAGCGCACGATTATGGCCACATATGGAGGGCTAGAGGTTATCTGACAGCAGCAGGTACACCTGTAAAACATGGAGAAGGGATTAAGAGAGTCCTGAACAATCTTAAAAAGGTTAAACGAGTGGCCATCATGAAGATAGCGGCACACACGAGCGCAAAAACAATTGAGGCAAAAGGAAATGCATTTGCAGATTTGACTGCAAAACAGGCAGCTCTAGGGGAAGGAAGCCCTGAGACTATAGCAGCGGTAGAGGTGAGTATCCCAGAACCAACATGGCAGCAGCTGAGTAAATTACAGGAGCAAGCAGGGGAGAGCGAGAAAGATAAGTGGGTCAGAATGGGAGCAGCACCAGACCTTGACAATGTATGGAGGGAAGGGGGCAAAATATGCCTACCTGCCTCTCTGTACCCAGCAATGGCAGCGGCAGTTCACCTACCCACACACGTCAGTTCCAATTCCATGTATAGGATTGTGAACCAAGGATGGCTCGCCCCTGGATTCAGTAGCACTGCAAGAAACTACTGTGCAGCCTGCCAAATCTGTCTCCTGAATAACCCAGGACAGAAAGTGAAAACCCCACGAAAACACCAGGTCCGGGCCCAATACCCCTTCCAGAGACTGCAAATTGATTACATACAAATGCCTAAGAGCGGCCCCTTTGAATTTGTCCTCGTGTGTATCGATTTATTCTCAGGTTGGCCCGAAAGTTATCCAATAAAATCGGCTACAGCTAAAGCCACAGCTAAGAAACTGATCACTGAGTTAATACCTAGGTTCGGTCTTCCTGAAACCATAGAATCAGATAGGGGGACACACTTTACAGGAGAAATCATGCAGAATGTGATGACCATGTTAGGGGTTCAACAAAGTTTTCACACCACTTACCACCCACAGAGTTCGGGATCAGTGGAGAGAGTAAATGGGACAATAAAGTTAAAAATACAAAAAGCCATGCAGGAGTTAAACAAGCCATGGCCTGAATGTCTGCCTTTGGCTTTATTCTCTATAAGGTACACTCCAACTGGAAAAACAGGATTATCCCCATACGAAATACTTTTTGGGAATGCACCTAGATTAGGTTTATACTTTCCACAGAGTATGCAATTGCAATGTGATAGTTTGACTGCATATGTGATACAATTACAACAACGTCTAACTAAGATCCACAAAAGTGTGTATTCTTCTCTTCCAGACCCTAATTCAATAACAGGTACACATACGCTGCTACCAGGGGATTATGTATATGTAAAGAAACACACCAGAAAGACATTGGAACCCAGGTTTGAAGGTCCTTACCAAGTACTCTTGACCACAGCCACCTCAGTAAAGCTGGAAGGAAAACCTACCTGGATACACGCATCACATTGCAAGAAACAACCCGAGAAAACAACATGATGAAATATCTACTTACATATTTTTTGTTGAAGATTGTTGTTTTACAAATATATGCATGGACTCCTGGTATTAATGTACTTGAAGTAGAGGAAACAATGACTTTCGAATGGAGCATAGATGACCCTAAAGTGGCAAATGTATCAGGATATGAGATAAATAAGGATTACACTGTGGGTAATTATACTGTTGAAGGACATAGGCGACCTTTTCATGTAGATGTAGGTATAGCATGGATACAGGCAGACCCCCTCTCAGAAGTAACTGTAACTTTCCAGTGGAACGATAATATGGGTTTCCCCTTTAACAATAGTAAGAACCATAGGTGTCATAAAATATCCCTTTCACAGACATGGAAACAAGCCCGGGAACGGGTAGTGGGACAAATGTACCAAATATTAACAGTCATGGCAGAAGGAGGGAATATAACCGAAGGGATGTTTAATCTGACAGATATTACCGTTAATCAATCCAGTACTTTCCTCTGCATCTTGGTGGAGGGAAGAGAGAAATGATGGGTGGTACTGGATGGCACAGACCTATGGGTTTCACATACAAATGGAGGAAGAAGTAACGCCAACAATTGAATCTTCCATATTAACACCCGTACCAAACACTTGCATAAATGTATCAACATCACAACAGAAAACAAAAATAAAATTCAATATCACCTTTCCCCCGATACCGGAGTGTAGGTATAAACGAGAATGGTACGACACACTATTGGGACTGACAGGTACAGGGATGGGAATTTTAAACTCGGTCGAAATAGAAGAAATGAACAACAGATGGAAGCATGCAGGGGGACACATAGCTGACAGCTTGACTATCACAAGCAAATGGTTACCCACTCCTTTTGAAACCCAATTGCAAGAAATACCCCTATTACAATTTTTGGGAGGGTTAATAAATCACACGATAGGAGCAGAGCTCCAGCTGTGGAATCAAAATCAACAGTTTGTAAATTTCACACAGTGCTCTTTTAACCTCTTATCCTATCATATACAAATAAATAGGGCCAGGACTGAACTACAGTTGGGAAATTATCATACCTGGATGAAATATTTTAAGGGTTTAACTGACGATGGTGTATGGTTCCAAGTAAAAGGGGATAAGATAGAATGTGAGGAGAAATGGTGTGTAGGAAGGTTCGAAGCATACCGGGTAGCAGATGTAATGGAAATGTGTAAAATAGTGGTCATGCCACTAGTAATTAAAGACGAGTTTTGGTATCCAGAAATATATGGGAAATATGTAGATAAAGGAAATAGAACCCATGATTTACCTCTATGTGAAGGAACCAATAAGGGAATGGTATGTGGCAGAAGTTCCCCAGTATATGAACCTTGCTTGTTAAAATACCAAACTAGCATATGCAAAATGCAAAGAACACCGATAAATGTGAACAATAGATTCATAGAAATAGGACCCCAGCATATTTGTATCATTACTAATGATAACCGCACCATGTCAGCATTAAATAAATCGGCGCCGTTTGCGGGATGTATAAAAAAGATTAAAATATTACAATGGGGTAACGACACCTATCTTTTTGAACCAGACGCCGATAAGATATTCTCTTCAGTCTATGAGGTACATAATCTCACTGACACTACACCCTTTATAATTTCTTTAGACCCACTAAAACAGGTTTTGGAACAATCAGAGTTGTTAAGACAACACATAGAAACACTAGAACATACCCTACAGAATAACCTTGTATCTGCAATTATTGACAAAGGTAGACTAGTACATCTTTCCTCACAGATACAACAGGATACTGCACCACATTGGTGGGATATATTTAGTGGAATGTCTTCTACAGCAACCAATACCTTTCACTGGTTGTTAAGTCCAATGGTAATTATTATTCTAATATTAATATCACTTACAATCACGAATATATGTGTATACAGGAAAATAAATAGGAAAATTAGGAGAATAGACAGGGCATACCGATAAATGTGTATTGACATCACCCTACTCTTATAAAACTCCTCTTCTTGAATTTTAAGATGTTGGTAATACCTAGGGGGATGGGTTCTACCCCTCTGACAACTCGCGGTCAGGGAAAGGACTCTGGGGAAAAACTGACTAGAACTTATTCATGAGGACCCAGGGGGAAGGAGAGGATGATGTCAAAGGGGGAAATTGATAAGGTCAGGGATTTAATTTAGAGTTCTCACTTAATATAATGCCTACGTGTAAATCTGTTATGAATGTAACTTTTGGCTGTTGAACTCAGTTGAAGCTGCTTTTGTTTTCTTGTAACTGTATTACCATGGTGTTGAAGCTTGTGTTCGTAGCCCAGGTGACTCCTGTTGTTGTTTACCCTTGCCCTTTGTGGGGGTTGTGCTAATGCTATTGTTTGTATAATTGCCTATAAAAGGCCTTTGAAAGAGTAAAGACAGTAGTCCATTATGCTCAAGAACTGATACACGGATTTCTGACTCTGTGTCTTAATTCCTATAGAAGCAATAATTTGACAAAGCAATATAAACTTAAAGCAACTTATTTAAAAGTTGAACCTAACAAACCATAGAAATCACAAAGAAATACACACATATGTGTTGATGAACTGCATTACATATAAATTAGACTTAC